>NC_037675.1:107065224-107159023 GCF_003255815.1 Theropithecus gelada
CCTTCCTTCCTTCCTTCCTTCCTTCCTTCCTTCCTTCCTTCCTTCCTTCCTTCCCTCCTTCCTTCCTTCCTTGCTTTCGAGTGTCTCACTGTGTTGCCCAGGCTAGAGTGCAGTGGCACAACCTTGGCTCACTGCAGCTTCCACCTCCTGAGTTCCAGCAATTTTTGTGCCTCAGCCTCACGAGTATCTGGGATTACAGGTGCGCACCACCACATCTGGCTAATTTTTTTTTTTTTTTGGTATTTTTAGTAGAGACACGGTTTCACCGTGTTGGCCAGGTTGGTCTCAAACTCATGACCTCAAGTGATCCCCCTGCCTCAGCCTCCCAAAGTGCTGGGATTACAAGCGTGAGCCACCGTGCCTGGCCTATTCTCTTATTTTCAATCTTTCTGTATATGTATTGTAAATGTAAATTGCAGAAACAGAATATATTTGTCTTATGATGGACTCTTCTAGTTGATTTGTAATCACTAACATATTTGGGTTTAAATCTACCATCTTACTAGGAACCTCCACATAACCCATAATCTCACACAACTGTCAACTCCTAGCCGTCTAATAGGTGTGCACAGGAACCTTATCATTGTTTAAATCTGCATTTTCCTAACATGGAACTCCTCATGTGCTGATTTGCATCCATGTATCCTCTTTGGTGAAATGTCTGTTCAAGTCCTTTGCCCATTTTTAGATTATTGTATTTACTGCAGATTGATTTATTTTTTATTTTTTATTTTTAGAGACAGGGTCTTGCTCTGTCTCCCACAGTGGAATGCAGTGGCATCAACATAGCTCACTGCAGCCTTGAACTCCTGGCCTCAAGTGATCCTCCTGACTCAGCCTTCCAAAGCACTGAGATTACAGGCATGAGCCACTGTGACTGGCCTTACTGCCGATGTTAAGAGTTAAAAAAATATGTAGGCGGGGCATGGTGGCTCACGACTATAATCCCAGCACTTTGGGAGGCTGAGGCAGGCAGATCACGAGGTCAGGAGTTTAAGACCAGCTTGGCCAACATGGTGAAACCCCATCTCTACTAAAGATACAAAAAATTAGCCAGGCCTGGTGGCATGCACCTGTAATCCCAGCTACTCGTGAGGCTGAGGCAGGAGAATTGCTTGAACCTGGGAGGTAGAGGTTGCTGTGAGCCAAGATCGCGCCATTGCACTCCAGCCTGGGTAACAGGGTGAGACTCCGTCTCAAAAAAAAAAAAAAAAAAGTATTCTGAGGTAAAACAATAACAGGTGCTGGTGAAGTTGTGGAGAAAAAGGAATGCTTATACACTGTTGGTGGGAGTGTCAATTAGTTCACCCATTGTGGAAGACAGTGTGGTGATTCCTCAAAGACCTAAAAACAGAACTAACATTCTACCCAGAAATCCCGTTACTAGATATATACCCAAAGGAATATAAATTGTTCTATTGTAAAGGTACATGCAGCACTATTCACAATAGCAAAGTCATAGAATCAACCTGAATGCCCATCAATGATGGACTGGATAAAAAATGTGGTACATATACACTATGGAATACTATGCAGCCATAAAAAAGAAAGAGAATGAGATCATGTCCTTTGCAGGAACATGGTTGGAGCTGAAGGCCATTATCCTTAGCAAGCTGATGCAGGAACAGAAACCCAAATTCATGTTCTCACTTACGAAGTGGGAGCTAAATGATGAGAACACGTGGACACATAGAGGGGAACAGCTGACACTGGCCTATCAGAGGGTAGAGAATGGGAGGAGGGAGAGGATCAGGCAAAATAACTAATGAATACAAAGGCTTAGTACCTGGGTGATGAAATAATCTGTACAACAAACCTCCACGACACAAGTTAACCTATATAACAAACCTGCACAAGTACCCCTGAACATAAAATAAAAGTTAAATATGTAAATATGTATATTAGATATTAATATACCTTATATGTTATATATGTGTGTATATATATATTCTGCAAACAAGTCCTTTTTTTGATATATGATTTACAAGTTGATATGCTTTGGCGGTGTCCCCACCCAAATCTCATCTTGAATTGTAGTTCCCACAATCCTCACATGTTGTGGGAAGAATCCAGTGGGAGGTAATTGAATCATGGAGGTGGTTACCCCCATGCTACTCTTCTCTTGATAGTGAGTGAGTTCTCATGAGATCTGATGGTTTTATAAGAGGCTTTTCCCCCCTTGCTCAGCACTTCTTTCTCCTGCTGCCATGTGAAGAAGGACGTGTTGCTTCCCCTTCTGCCATGATTCTAAGTCTCCTGCGGCGTCCCCAGGCATGTGGAACTGTGAGTCAATTAAACCTTTTTCCTTTATAAATTACCCAGTCTTGGGTATTTCTTTTTCTTTCTTTCTTTCTTGAGATGGAGTTTTGCTCTTGTTGCCCAGGCTGGAGTGCAATGGTGCGATCTCGGCTCACTGCAACCTCCGCCTCCCTGGTTCAAGCGATTCTTCTGCCTCAGCCTCCTGAATAGCTGGGATTACAGATGCTTGCTACCACGCCCAGCTAATTTTTCTATTTTTAATAGAGACAGGGTCTCGACATGTTGGCCAGGCTGGTCTTGAACTCCTGACCTCGGGTGATCCACCACCTCTACCTCCCAAAGTGCTGGGGATTATAGGCGTGAGCCACTGTACCTGGCCTCAGTCTTGGGTATTTCTTCATAGCAGCATGAGAATGGACTAATACACAAATACTTTCTCCCAGTATATAATTTGTCTTTAATTTGTCTTTTCATTCTCTTAACAGTGACTTTTACATAGAAAAAAAGGTTTAAATTTTGATGAAATCCAATTTATCAATTTATCTTTTGTGGATTGAGCTTTTGTTGTATCTATTTTTTTTTTTTTTTTTTTTTTTGAGACGGAGTCTCGCTCTGTCGCCCAGGCTGGAGTGCTGTGACCGGATCTCAGCTCACTGCAAGCTCTGCCTCCCGGGTTCCCGCCATTCTCCTGCCTCAGCCTCCCGAGTAGCTGGGACTACAGGCGCCCGCCACCGCGCCCGGCTAATTTTTTGTATTTTTTAGTAGAGACGGGGTTTCACCGTGTTCGCCAGGATGGTCTCGATCTCCTGACCTCGTGATCCGCCCGTCTCGGCCTCCCAAAGTGCTGGGATTACAGGCTTGAGCCACCGCGCCCAGCCTCTGTTGTTGTATCTAAGAATATTTTTAGCCTTGGCCCAGGTTGTGAAAAATTTTTCTATTTTTTTTCTTCTAAAGGTTTTGTAGCTTTACACTTGACATTTAGACCTGTGATCATTTTGAGTTAATTTCTGCATAAGGAATGAGGGTCTAGGTTGAGGATACTTTTTTTTCCCCCCACACCCATGTCCAATTTGGTGAAAAGACTATCTTTCCAATGTCGAATCACTTTTGCAGTTTAGTTAAAAATTAATTACTACTTTCAAAAACCCAGGAATAGAAGGGAACTTCCTTAATCTGATGAAAGAGATCTGCTAAGCCTCACAGCTAACATTCTACTTAATGGTAAAAGGCAGGATGCTCTCCCCCTGGGATCAAAAACAAGACAAGCATATCTACTGTCACCACTTTTATTCAACATTGTACTGGAGGCTCTAGCCAAGGCAATTCGGCAAGATAAAGAAATAAAAGACATCCAGATCAGAAAGGAAGAAGTAAAACTTTCTGTCTGGGGATGACTAATATTATATATAGAAAATCCTGGCCGGGCGCAGTGGCTCACGCCTATAATCCCAGCACTTTGAGAGGCCGAGGTGGGCGGATCACGAGGTCAAGAGATTGAGATCATCCTGGCTAACACGGTGAAACCCCGTCTCTACTAAAAATACGAAAAAATTAGCCGGGCGAGGTGGCGGGTGCCTGTAGTCCCAGTTACTCGGGAGGCTGAGGCAGGAGAATGGTGTGAACCTGGGAGGTGGAGCTTGCAGTGAGTTGAGATCACACCACTGTACTCCAGCCCGGGTGACAGAGCGAGACTCCGTCTCAAACAAACAAACAAACAAACAAAAAACCAAGAAAATCCTCAGAAATGAACTAAAAATATTAGCACTAATAAAGACATTCAGCAAGGTTGCAGAATCTTGTGATTCATGTGCAAAAAATCCACTGTATTTCTTTCTTCTTCTTTTTTTTCCCCCAGATATGTGGAACTGTAAGTCCAATGAAACCTTTTTTTGTTCCCAGTTTGGGGTATGTCTTTATCAGCAGCATGAAAATGAGATAATACATTGCCCCTCCCTAGTTCTTGTTTTCTTACACGTTGTTACATTTCTTCCCTGCTATATAAACCCCTGGTTTTAGTCAGTCAGGAGATGGATTTGAGACTGAGCAACCATCTCCTCCGCTCAGCACCTGATTAAAGCCTTCTTCCTTGGCCATACTTGGCATCTCAGTGATTGGCTTTCTTTGCAGCAAGCAGCAGGCCCTGGAATGAAACGCTGGTGTCTCAGTAACATTGCCAGCAACGCTCAGCTTGCAGCTGCTTCCCTCCAACCTCTGTCTCTGTCCTGACACAGCCTTCTTTCCTCTGTGTGTGTCTGTCTTCAAAACCCTCTCTCCTTATAAGGACACACACATTGGATGTAGGCCCACTCTAATCCAATGTGGTCTCAACTTAACTAGATTATACCTACAAAGATCCTATTTCCAAATAAGGTCACGTTTGCAGGTACCGGGGTAGGACTGAAACATATCTTTTTGGGAGCCATGATTTAGCCCACAACAGATCCCTTCCTTAAAACAGACATAAAATTTAACTCAAAATGCTTCATAGACCTAAATGTAAAACCTAAAACTATAAAACTTCTAGAAGAAAACAGAGGAGAAAATCTTTGTGACCTTGAATTATGCAAAAGCTTTTTAGGACACAGAAAAGCACGAGCAACAAAATAAAAGATAGATAAATTGGGTTTAATTAAAATTAGAAGTTTCTGGCTGGGCTCGGTGGCTCACGCTTGTAATCCCAGCACTTTGGGAGGCTGAGGCGGGCAGATCTGGAGGTCAGGAGTTCGAGACCAGACTGGTCAACATGGTGAAACCCTGTCTCTACTAAAAATAGAAAAATTAGCCGAGTGTGGTGGCGTGCACCCACACTCCCAGCTATTCGGGAGACTGAGGCAGGAGAATTGCTTGAATCTGGGAGGTGGAGGTTGCAGTGAGCTGAAATCACACCACTGCAGTCCAGCCTGGGTGACAAAGCAAGACTCTGTCTTAAAAAAACAAAAGAAAAAAAAAGAAGAAAAATTTCTGTGCTTTGAGACTCCATAAAAAACGTTGGCTGGGTAAGGATCATGCCTGTAATACCAGCACTGGTCAAGGTGGGAGGATCACTTCAGCCCACGAGTTCAAGGCCAGCCTGGGAAATGAGAGTTGCAAGAACCTGTCTCTACAAAAAATTAAAAAATTAGCCAGCCATGGTGGTACGCACCTGTAGTTCCAGCTACTCAGGAGGTTGATGGAGGAGGGTCACTTAAGCCTGGGAGATCAAGGCCCTGGTGAGCCATCATCGTACCACTGCACTCCAGCCTGGGTTGCAGAGAGAGACCCTGTCTCAAAAAAAACATTGAGGCCAGGCATGGTGGCTCACGCCTGTAATCCCAGCACTTTGGGGGGCTTAGGCACGTGGATCGCCTGAGGTCAGGAGTTTGAGACCAGCCTGGCCAACATGGTAAAACTCCGGCTCTACTAAAAATACAAAAATTAGCTGGGTGTGGTGGCACACGACTGTAATTCCAGCTACTCAGGAGGCTGAGGCAGGAGAATTGCTTGAATACAGGAGGTGGAGGTTCAGTGAGCCAAGATCTTACCACTGCACTCCAGCCTGGGTGATGGAACAAGACTCTGTCTCAAAAGAAAAAAAAAAAAAAAAAGAAAAAAAATGGCCAGGCACAGTGGCTCATGCCTGTAATCCCAGCACTTCAGGAGGCTGAGGCGGGCAGATTGCTTGAGCTCAGGCATTCGAGACCAGCCTGGGCAACATGGTGAAACCCCATCTCTAATAAAAACACAAAAAATTAGCTGAGTGTGGTGGTGTGTGCCTATAATCCCAGCTACTTGGGAGGCTGAGGCATGAGAATTGCCTGAACCTCGGAGGCACAGGTTGTAGTGAGCTGAGATCATGCCACAGCACTCCAGCCTGGGTGACAGAGCAAGACTCTGTCTCAAAAAAAAAAAAAAAAAAAGAGAAAAAAAAGGGCAGGTACAGTGGCTCTTGCCTGTAATCCTAGCACTTTGGGAGGTTGAGGCGGGCAGATTGCTTGAGTTCAGGTGTTTGAGACCAGCCTGGGCAACACGGTGAAACCCCATCTCTACTAAAAATACAAAAAATTAACTGGGTGTGGTGGTGTGCGCCTGTATTACCAGCTACTTGGGAGACTGAGGCATGAGAATTGCTTGAACCTTGGCGGCAGACGTTGTAGTGAGCTGAGATCGTGCCACAGCACTCCAGCCTGGGTGACACAGCATGACTCTGTCTCAAAAAAAAAAAAAAAAAAAAAAGTTGAAAAGACAATTCAGAAAATGGGAGAGAGTAATTGCAAATTACATATCTGATAAGAGAATTGCATCCAGAATATGTAAGGAACCCTTAGAGTGGAACAGTAAAAGGATAAATAACCCAATAGAAAAACGTGCAAAGGATTTGAATAGACATTTCTCCAAAGGAGATATGTAAATGGCCAGTAAACACATGATCCAATGCCTAGTGTCATTAGCCATCAGGGAAATGCAAATCAGAGCCACAGTGAGGTAACATTTCACAACATTTCCGCTGCAATGACTATGATTAAAAATGTTGATAATAACAAGTGTTGGCAAGGGTGTGAATAAATTGGAATCCTCACATATTGCTGTTGAAAATGCAAAATGATCTGAAAAACAGTTGGCACCTCCCCAAAATGTTAAATGTGGAGTTACCGTATGACCCGACCATTACACTCCTCAATGGATACCTAAGAGAAATAAACACAGGTCCACAGAAAATTTTGTACTCAAGTGTTCATAGCCATATCCATAATAGCCAAAAGATGGAAACAAAGCCAAAAGATGGAAACAAAGCCAAAAGATGTCCATCAACTGATAAAGAGATAATAAAAGAATGGAATATTACTTGGCAATAAAAAGGAAGGAAGTAGTGATGCATGCTACGACATGAATGCGCCTGAAACAGATTTTGCTTAGCAAAATAAGCCAGTTACAAATGACCACATATGGGATGGTCCCGTTTGTATGAAACATCCAGAAAAGGCAAATCTGTAGAGACAGAAAGTAGATGAGTGGTTGCCAGGGGCTGGGAAAATTGGGGAGAAATTGGGGGTGAAAGGAGGGTGAATGCTACTGGGTCTGGGGATGATGAAAATCTTTCAAAATTGATTATGACATGTGTAAATATACCAAAAATCATTGAATTGTTTCCCTTCCTCCCTCTTTCTTTTCCTTCCTTTCTTTCTTTGTTTCTTTCTTCCTTTCTCTCTCTCTCTCTTTCTTTCTTCTTCCTTTCTTCCTTTCTTTCTCTTCTGATGGCGTCTTGCTCTGTCACCCAGGCTGGAGTGCAGTGGTGCAATCTCGGCTCACTGTAACCTCCACCTCCTGGGTTCAAGGAGTTCTCCTCCGGCCTCAGCCTCCTGAGTAGCTGGGATTACAGGCGTGCGCCACCACGCCCAGCTAATTTTTGTATTTTAGTAGCGATGGGGTTTCACCATGTTGGCCAGGCTGGTCTCAAACTCCTGACCTGAAGTCATCTGCCCTCCTTGGCCTCCCAAAGTGCTGGGATCACAGGTGTAAGTCACTGTGCCCAGACTGTATACTTTTGCTTTTCGAGACAGAGTCTCACTCTGTTGCTCACCTTGGCCTCCCAAAATGCTGGTATTAGAGGCATGAGCCACAGCACCTGGCCTGTTTTTTGTTTTTTTTGTTTTTTTTTTGAGACGGAGTCTCGCTCTGTTGCTCAGGCTGGAGTGCAGGGACGTGATCTCGGCTCACTGCATGCTCCGCTTCCTGGGTTCATGCCATTCTCCTGCCTCAGCCTCCCGAGTAGGTGGGACTACAGGCACTGGCCACCATGCCCAGCAAATTTTTTACATTTTTATTAGAGACGGGGTTTCACCATGTTAGCCTGGATGGTCTTGATCTCCTGACCTCGTGATCCGCCTGCCTCGGCCTCCCGAAGTGCTGGGATTACAGGCGTGAGCTACCGCGCCTGGCCTTTTTTTAAAATTAAAAATAACAGGCCGGGCGCGGTGGCTCACGCCTGTAATCCCAGCACTTTGGGAGGCCGAGGCAGGCGGATCACAAGGTCAGGAGATCGAGACCACGGTGAAACCCCGTCTCTACTAAAAATACAAAAAATTAGCCGGGCGCGGTTGTGGGCGCCTGTAGTCCCAGCTACTCGGGAGGCTGAGGCAGGAGAATGGTGTGAACCCGGGAGGCGGAGCTTGCAGTGAGCCGAGATCGCGCCACTGCACTCCAGCCTGGGCGACAGAGCCAGACTCCGTCTCAAAAAAAAAAAAAAAAAAAAAAAAAAAAAAAAATTAAAAATAACAGATATGGAATCTTTCCATGTTGCCTAGGCTGGTCTTGAACTCCTGGGCTCCCAAATTGTTGAGATTACAGGGGTGAGCCACCCTGCCTGGCCTGTCGTTTTTGTTGTTGCTTTTTTGTAGATTCCCTTTATGAGATTAGGCACGTTCACTTTCCAGTTTGCTGAGAGTGTTTATCAGGGATGAGTGTTGAATTCCATCAAATACTTTCTTTGAATTGATTGAGATGATCACATGGTTTTCTCCTTGAGACTGATATGGTGGATCACACCGATTTATTTTCACATGTTGAACCAGCCTTGCCTTTCTGGGATAGCCTCCATTTGGTTGTGGTATTTGTGTGTGTGTGTTTAAATGCTGCTTGATTCTATTTGCTGATAATTAGTTGAGGTTTTTGTGTCATCTTGGTGTTGGTGGCTGTCGATTGTCTTTTCTCTTGCAGGTTGGATTTCCTGGTTCTTCACATGCAGAGTAATTTTAGATTGTCTCCTGCACATTTAGACACTATGTTATGAGACTGCTCTTATTTAAATCCCATTGAGAATGTTGGTGTTTTGTTTTATCATGCAATCAGCCTAGTTGGTTTCAGGCCACAAGTTCAAATAGGCTCCTATGGGTCCTGCCTTCCACGTTGGTTTTGTTTTCAAAGCCTTTGCAGTGGGACTCAGATCTGTCGTTCGTGTGCATGGCCCAGTGGCCAGTGTGGGACATGGACAGTGGACTGTCCTTTTGTTCAGTTCTCAGTCTTTGGGATGTGAATGAGAGTCAGACTCGTACATCATGCACGGCTTGCACAACTTCTTGGGGTTGCTTTTTTTTTTTTTTTTTTTGAGATGGAGTCTCACTCTGTTTCCCAGGCTGGAGTGCAGCGGCAAGATCTCGGCTCGCTATAACCTCCGTCTCCTGGACTCAAGCAATTCTCCTGCTTCAGCCTCCCTCCCGAGTAGCTGGGATTACAGGCGTGTGCCACCAAGCCCGGCTAATTTTTATATTTTTAGTAGAGATGGGGTCTTCACCATGTTGGCCAGGCTGGTCTCGAACTCCTGACCTCAGGTAATCCACCCACCTCAGCCTCCCAAAGTGCTGGAATTACAGGTGTGAGCCACCATGCCCGGCCCATGGGATTGCTTTCTACTGCTTCTCCCTGCCCAGCGTCTCTCCTGCCCACCACGGGACCACATCTCCTGGGGCTGGAGAGGAAGGCTCTTCTGCCTCAGTGTTTTAGGTGCTTGTAAACCCCATGCCTTGGTCATGCTTTGGTGGGATACCTAGGGGCTGGGGCATCAGAGAATGGAGAAGAGTAAAACAACAACCACTACCAAAACACCCGTCCTCCCAAACCCTAACATCCCTCGGGACATTCTCCCGCACCCTGGGAGCATTAGGCGACCTTTTTCTTTCCTGCCCCTTGTGCCAGGACTAGAGAACTTCTGGAGCTCTCTGTCCACTTCCGGCTTTCAGGCCGTGTTGAGTCCAGGCCTGGGGATACGGGAAGAGAATCTGGAAGTTCACTACCAGTTGGGTGGTGCCTCAAATTTTGGCCTTTCCCCCAAATCTGGCGTCCCTTTACCTCTCTGACCCTCAGTCTCCTCCTATGTCAGAGGGAAGTGAGAGCAGTTCTGGGAAGGAGAGCAGGCATGCAGAAGGGGCCCTCGAGTTCTCCTCTGGCTCACACGGGATGGACAAGATGTGGGCGGAGGGGCTCAGTGTCACCTCAGTGACAAAATGAAGCCCAAGTCCCCAAACCCTAGCTTGCCTCCTGGACTGGCTGGAGAAGAAGGTGGGGGTCGCTCATCATTCTTTTCCTCTGCCCTGAGAAGAAACATGGGAAGGCTGAATTTCCGCGTGAGGGCCCCGCTAGCCAGGCCAGCCCTGCGCCTAAGTCCCTGCCAGCTCCTGGGCCGGTGGGCACCTGTCCAGCTGAGTGGGGTCGCTCTAGGGGGCGGCAGCGGAGTTTCAGGGCGCGGGGGGGGCACTGGGCGGAACCCGGCAATTCTGGTCGGTGGGAGAGGAGGGTGGAGACCGGACTCCGGGCCTGGGGGTGCACGAGGGCGCCCCGCTTCCCGGAACCACCAGTCCTGCGCGCCGCCTCTCAGTGCTGTCGCCGTGACAACCGGCGCCGCGGAGGGGGCGGGGCGCCGGGACCCCCGCGCTCCCAGGCCCCCAGGTCCCGCGGGGCTAGCGGGCCGAGGGGCGCGGGGCGGGGCCTCTGGGTCGGGGGCGGTGCCGCGCGGGCGGGGGAGGGGCGCGGCGGGAGGAGCCGGCGAGGCCCCGGCAGTGGTGGCAGAGGCTGGGCGGGCGGGCCCGGGAGCGGCGCAGCATCTGCGGGCGGCGGGGTAGGCGCGGGCGCGGGCGGGACTGGCTGGGCGCGCGGCTGCTTCTGCGGAGGGGGCAGCGGGCCTGGGCGACCCTGCACCTCCGGGCCGTGGGGACTGTGGGGTGGGGCGGGGGCCAATGCGGCAGGGGTGAGGCCTGGGGCCGGCGGGGTGAAGGGGACCCGGCCCTGCGTGGGGGAAGCCTCGGGGGGAGAAGCAGAGACGCAGCCTGCTGGGAGCGGCCCAAGCTCTGCACCGGCCCGCGGCAGGAGCGCAGCAGTCCCCTCCCGCCCCTCCTCCCGGGGGCTCCGAGGGCTGGTTCTGGGGCGGGGATCCTTGCGGGGCGCAGGCAGTGAAGAGCCTGGAGGCCCCAGAGTCTGTGCCAGGTCTGAGCCGCGGGGCGTGGGGGGAGGAGGGGCCTCGGCCGGGGCCCAGGAGACCCAGGACAGGTGGGCCTGGGGCCAGGTCCCTAGGGAGGGGTGGCCGGGCCAGGCTCTGGCTTCCCGGGGTAGGGGCTCTGCTAGGGGCTGGAGTCCGTCCCTTTGCCAGCGCAGAGCCCCTCGGCCCTCGGCCCGCATCTGCCAAGTGGCTGAGGATCGAGCGACAGCGTAGTGGGGCGGAGGGGCTGGAGGCACGGCCGGAAAGGGTGAGCGGCGCCGCGGCTCCCCAGCTATTTGGCCCCGCCACGCGCGGAGAGGGGGGAAATTCTCAGGCTGCGGCTGCAGCTAAGGGAGGCCCAGGTGGGCCTGGAATGGTCCCCGAGAGGGCTTCCTGGGTCAGACGTGTCGATCCAGTGGAAGTAAAAACCGGGTGAGTGTCCCGGTGGGACCCGGAGTGCGGGGAACCTTGGAGGCAGGGGCATGTGCTGAGGACCCCCAGGGCACCCTCTGCGCGACCTGTCAGTGCTCCCAGGGGTGGGGGTGTCCTGTGTGTGGCTGTGGGGATCCTGGGAGGCGGCTGCTGTGTGGGGGCAGGGGTGGGAGTGCAGAGTTCAATGCTTTCCCGGATCAGTGGGGGCTGCGGTGTCACCAGGGCAGTCCGAGCGCGCGACTGTCACGGGGACATTAAATTTTATGCCTTTGTCTAGACAGGGCAGTAAACGGAGCCCCAGGCCTGGGGCTGTGGAGGGGGTGAGGGACTGGCTGGGAGTGAGCCTGCCAGTGACTTTGGGGTGGGTGCGGGCGTGCGGGCCTCCATCGTCACCCAGGTGTGCGCAGGCCCAGGTGTGGGGACTCCGACAGCACAGCAATGACGACCAGTGCCAGGTGTGTGACAGAGGTGCAGGGGCCTGTGGAAGCGCGACGGGCCTTGGTGGACGGGCTTCTCGAGATTCGAGGGGCTCCACAGGCAGCGCCCTGGCACACAGGAGCAGAGTAGGGTGGCTGTGCCGGGGCAGATGGTGGGGGACAACACCTCACCAAGGCAATGCGGAGCCATGGGGAGCAGGGCAGGCCGTGGCCACGCGCCCAGGATGGTGGACAGGAGGGGAGACCGAGCCTGCCAGTGCAGGGAGGAGGGGCGTGGGGGCTGCCAGGCAGGGGCGGGGAGGCTCGGAGAGGCTTGTGGGACGGATGCATCGGGACCTGGGTGACTCTCGGTCCGGGATCAGAAAGCCTGGGAGGGCCGGGGCCTCCTTGGGCACTCCGAGAGCGAAGGGGCAGGCCCGCCTCCCTGCCCAGCGCGGCGTCAGGGAGAGGGTACGCCCGGAACTCCGCGGAAACGGCCTGGGGCCAGCAGCGCGGGCGTGGGGTCCGGGCCGCCGGAGCCAGGAGGGACGGCGGCGCCGGACCAGCAGTGACAAAACCCCCCGGGCTCCGGGAACGCGCGCGGCGGGCAGAAAACGCGTCCGTTCCGTTTCCTTCCTGGCGGCGGGAACGAGGCCCGGGTGCTCTGGCGCGGCAGCAGCGCCCCCTGGAGGCCTCGCTGCGGTTCGCGGCCGCCGGTTCGCGCATGGGCGCAGGCGTATGCGATGCTTCGGGGCCCCGGCTCGGAGACCGCGCTGGGTGGGAAGCACGCGGGGCTGGGGGATGTTGGCGGAGACCGCCCCAGCCCGCCCTCTGATCTTGTCTCCTCCGGTCTCCCCAGGTTCCGAGCTCGCCAGGCCGCGTCGCGCCATGCCCGCCGGCTGAGCGCTGCAGGGCCTTGTCCCGCCAGGCGTGGGGGCCGCGCGCGCCCAGGCCGGGGCCCGGCGGCCGACCATGGTGCTGCCGCCCCCGGACCGGCGCCACGTGTGCCTGACCACGCTGGTGATCATGGGCAGCATGGCGGTCATGGACGCGTACCTGGTGGAGCAGAACCAGGGCCCGCGCAAGATCGGCGTGTGCATCATCGTGCTGGTGGGCGACGTGTGCTTCCTGCTGGTGCTGCGCTACGTGGCCGTGTGGGTGGGCGCCGAGGTGCGCACGGCCAAGCGCGGCTACGCCATGATCCTGTGGTTCCTCTACATCTTCGTGCTGGAGATAAAGCTCTACTTCATCTTCCAGAACTACAAGGCGGCGCGGCGCGGCGCGGCTGACCCTGTGGCGCGCAAGGCGCTGACGCTGCTGCTGTCCGTGTGTGTGCCCGGCCTGTTCCTGCTGCTTGTGGCGCTGGACCGCATGGAGTACGTGCGCACCTTCCGCAAGCGCGAGGACCTGCGCGGCCGCCTGTTTTGGGTGGCGCTGGACCTGCTGGACTTGCTGGACATGCAGGCCAGCCTGTGGGAGCCGCCGCGCTCCGGGCTGCCGCTGTGGGCTGAGGGCCTCACCTTCTTCTACTGCTACATGCTGCTGCTGGTGCTGCCGTGCGTGGCGCTCAGCGAGGTCAGCATGCAGGGCGAGCACATCGCGCCGCAGAAGATGATGCTCTACCCGGTGCTCAGCCTCGCCACCGTCAACGTGGTGGCCGTGCTGGCGCGCGCTGCCAACATGGCGCTGTTCCGAGACAGCCGCGTCTCGGCCATCTTCGTCGGCAAAAACGTGGTGGCGCTCGCCACCAAGGCCTGCACCTTTCTGGAGTACCGTCGCCAGGTGCGCGACTTCCCGCCGCCTGCGCTAGCGCTGGAGCTGCAGCCGCCACCCCCGCAGCGCAACTCGGTGCCGCCGCCGCCACCGCTGCACGGCCCACCCGGGCGCCCCCACGGGTCCTCGCCCACGCGTGACCCCCTGGACACGTGACAGGGCCCGCGCGGCCCCCGGGACGCCCCTCGGGCGCAGAGACACCGGGCTGGCTCGGGGCGCGGTTTGCATGGGATGGGGTGGGGGCGGGCTCCCCTAGGGGCAGGTGCCTCGAGTGCCAGTGCCTGGGGTCCCGTGGCCGCTTCTTCATCTCAGGAATCCCTCGAGCCGCGGATCCTCAGCCCCAGCTCCACCAGCCTGCCCCAGCGCGTGGGTCCGTTTGGGAGCTCTGGGCCGGAGCAGAGCAGAGGCGGTCCAGCCCCTGCCTGCTGGACCGCCGGGGTTGGAAGGGAGGGCAGTGTGGGCGGAGATCTGCTCCCTCGGTGGGGGCCTCTGGCTCAGATTTTGGGGCCAAGGAGGTCTCTGTCATTTTAAAGACTCGTGTTTACAGTTTTGTATCCAAGGCCGCACTGCTTTGTCTGTCCCTGTGTCCCTGTCTTTACCAGCCAGGCTGGGAGGCCGGGAGCCGGGAGGGGTGTGTGGAGCGCAGGGGAGATGGTGGTGTCCAAGTGCCGGATGCTGGTGGGGCTGGGCCGCTCCACTTCCCCCGGGGATCTCAGGAGCTCCTGGGGGCCACTGCCGCTCTGTCCCAGGGACAGCTCCTCCATTCCAGCTTCCGTGTTGCCACTTCTCTTCCTGGGATACTTTGACCCCCATCTTCCCCCAGCCCCGTGGGTGTCCTGGACCCTGCTCCCCTCAACCTCAGGCATGACAGTGTCCCCCACATACCTGGTTCCCTCCTCCCGCCCTGTGGAACCCACCTTCCCCGTGGGCTCCTCCAGCCTAGGATAGCCAGACGGAATCAGGTGTTCCCAAGTTGATGGGGCAGCCCCAGGTCACAGCCCCAGGAGCAGCATGGAGCCTTGCCCCAACTTACCATCCTGGCCTTGCCCCAGCACAGGAGCTGGCAGCGCCGGCCCAGGCAGCACCCGGCCTGAAGCCCATCTGCAAGTGGTCTCTCACCTGCCTTCCACCTGGGCCCCTGCACCTGCGATGTGGCCCTCGGTATCCATCTGGCCCGGGAAGGTCCATAGCATCTGGGGAGGGCCCCTTTATGAGGCCCCTAAAAGGACTGTTTGAAGATGCCCACTCCATGAGCGGGTGATGGTCACACACATCTCACGTGTCACAATTCACTGCTTGGACCTCCACTTCCCGCATTTCCACGGCCCAAAGGCGGCAAGGTTTCTCCATCTGGGGCTAAAACCATCAATGGGAGTGGAGCAGGCTGCACAAGTGGGGTCCTCCCCAAGCGGGGTCCTCCCCAAGCGCCCTTCCGGACAACTGCAGCAGTTAAGGGCATGGCTGGTGGCCACCTCAGCTGCATCCCAACCCCACACAGTCCTCATCCCCCAGCTCCAGGCCACCTGGGATCTGGCCTTGGAAAGTCGCCTGCCTTCTAGGCAACTGGCCTTGGGACCACTGTCGTCAGGGTCATGGTCACGGGGATTACCTCCCTGCCCAGGTCAGACTGGCTGGTGCTCCGCCCACCTCTAAACCGGAGCCTTGGCCCCGCCTCCGACGATGTCCCCAGCATCCCCTCCCAGCGCCATGCGTGGGCACGGGGAACTGGCCTGGGTAGGAGGTCTGAGTCATCCCGCTCTGGGCTGTGCAGGGACCACTAACGATCGTGTTGGGAAGTGGAAGCTCTGTGGGGTTAGGGGGGCCGGGGGGCCAGGGAGGGGTGGTGGTGAGCCGCCGTGGAAAGGCCCCTGGCATGGAGAGAGAAGAGGGGCCGCGGGACTTGTGGCCGGCCAGTGGAAGGACCTGGGCCTTCTTGTGAGGGTTGGTCTGCAGTAGGGGGCAGTGGGTGAGGGGCGAGCTTCATCCTGGAGGTGGAGCCTGTTTCCACCCTGGGCTGAAGCCAGTGCCAGCCCCATCCTGCCTTAAGGGTCTCCTGGGTGAAGATGAGCCCACAGCCTTCTTGGCTCTGGCACCCACAGCAAATCCCATGGGAATAGACGGGCAGCGTGGCTATAGGTGAATGGGGCTGGGGGCTCTGGGCTCCTGACATCCTGTTCTAACCCTTCCTGAAAGCCGTGGTCTCTTCCCTGCTGGCTGCAGTCAGGGAGGCGGTGGGCCCAGCTTGGCCTGTGAAAGCCCACATCCCCTAGCCAGAGGTGGGATGGCCGCTGCTGGTTTAGCTGCTCCCCTAGTTTAGCTACTCTCAGGGCAGTGAAGGCTCTGGGGCTCGAAGACACCCCAGGCAACCTTGCCCTGCACACACCTCACTCCTCCTGGCCTTTTCAGGAGTGGTCCCTGGTCTCCATGCTCCTTGGCACAGGCCAGTGCCCTCTACCTCTGCCACCACATCCCCGGCAGTGGAGGTCCAAGTCCTGGCTGTCCCCCCCTCACCAATGGGGCCAGGGACCCTGGCTCTACCCGCTCCGACTTGATTCAATGGCCCATCGCCCCTGCAACTGACTCTGAGGGCATTGGAGCAGACATCAAGCCCCACCCTGCCCAGTGGCACCCGGTTTCCATGACGAGGCTCAGCTGTGGCTCCGACTGCAGCAGGGCTGGGAAGCAGGGGGCCTTTGTCAGGCTCATGGCCTGAGGTTTTTGACCTCTGGGATCTCCCCTGGAAACAGGATGGGGACCTGGTTGCACTCCAGCCTGCCCTTCCCGAGTTTTCTGAGGTGTCCTGCGATGGCCAGATTCAATGGAGACCCCAGCTGGCTCCCTTGTCCCCTCACTGATTCCTGGTCAGTACGTGAGTCCTGATGTGTGTCCACTACCCACTGGCCCCGTGCTGGGGCCCGGTGCCCAACCCACACAGAGACGCCTGGGGACAGCCACACTTTGGGGAGTTAGGGCCTGGGAGGAGCAGGGAGGCCTCCTCAGGTGGGCTTGGGAGCTGGCCCCGGGGAGGCCCGCAGGTGCAGCAGCGTGGAGGCAGAGAGCTGGGTGTGTCAGCGTCTGAGAGGACCATGGTGGGCAGCTCACCAGCAAAGGGAGCCGAAAGGGCCCCAGGGAGAAGTAGGCAGCTCAGAGGGAAGAGGTGGGCTGGGATGCTGAGCAGAGTGTGGACGGAGGTGCAGCTGGGTGCACCCGTGTGGTTCGGCTGGGAAGGGAGGTGTGCATGTGGGGGAGAGAAATTGGGCAGTGGAGGTCCTGTCCCAAGAAAGAGGCTGTCTGCTGGCGATCTGCTCCCTCTCGTGGCCTAGTCCACCTCTACACCAGCAGTTACCTCCCTGCCCTGCAACCCCTGCCTCCCAGTACGGCCAGATGCTGTCCCTCGTCCTCCCCGCAGCCCTCTGAGGGCAGGAGAGTCGATCAAGGGGCAGAGAAGACAAACCCTATCTCTGGATGCACAGTGGCCCATGTCGCCGCCCCAGAGTGGGGTGTGCTATTCTCCTAGCATGAGCAGTTGTGGCAAGAGACACCCCACTTCCAGATGACAGGGCTCTGCCTTGTCTGACATACTCGCCATAAATCCCCGTGTGTGTCTCTCGCCCTGACACATCTGAGGCCCGGAGGCCTGGCCTGGCCATGCAGTATGCATGCCCCACCATAGCTCCACCGCCACCAGGAATTCAGGTGCTGCTGAAGCTGCACCAAGAAGGCCCCAGCCCAGTCGGCTCCTTTAGATGAATGAGAGTGAGCTCTTTTCTAATTGTGAAGTACATGACAGGTTGTAGCTGTGAAGACATTGTTGGGCCACTCTGTGGAAGTCTGAGGTGACCCCTTCCAGGGTCACCTGGCCATAGAGGACCCAGGCTCAGCCCATCTTTCTTCACCATCTGGGTGGGTTGGTGATGGAGCCACAACAGCAGCGAGCTTCACATTGTCTCAAAATATCATCCGTGTGAGGGAAGGAGGGACGGCTCCTCCTTGGGTGCCTCCCTCTCCTTAGGAGGAAAATGCTTCTCAGAAGTGTCCGCTCAGGTCCTGTGGTCCAGAGCTTGTTCCAGGACAATCTGTACACTTCCACTGGCAGGGGACATCGGTGTCATGACTGGCCACCTGCCCACAGGTGAGCCTGTGGTATCATGGATGCCCCAGAAGACACGAGACTCCTGGGTCTGAGACAAAGGGCTTAGTTTCTCAGCACGAGCTTCAGCTGTGGCTCCTCTTGCCCACAATCCTGTAGAGGTGATGGGAGTGCCTGGTGATCCAGCACACGCAGCTGGCAGGAGCCCACCCTCCCTCTGCCATTACCCAGGAGGCCCCAGTGTGACATCAAAAATACTCTGCAACTTGGCCCAGGCTCACATTCTGCAAAAGCTGTGAGCTTGCAAATTGCCTTTGATCATATAAGAGCCATCATGGTGATCAAGTTCTTTCTACATAACGCCAGCACATATTTAACCCCTCACACGGAGCAACATCCAGCTTAACCTGCACGGCAGCAACCCAGCCTCCAGCTCTGTTTCACCCAGCACATGTCAACAATTCTCTTCCCAGGAGATTCCAGCAGCATGGTCTGGGAGCTCCTGAGTCCTTGGGAAGTTCTGCAGCTCGGCTTACCCAGGGCCGCCCTGGCCAAAGCCCCAGCCACTCTCCTTTACGGCAGAGAGTGGGACTGTGTCCCCCTTCATTTCCCTAGAATGGTAGGGCTGGGAGCTGGGTCAGACCCGCCTCCACCTGCTTGTGGGAAGAGACGTCGGAGTCTAATCACAGACGCAACAAGATCAGTCATCCAAAAAGATAAAATATGCTTGAACTTCTGACCCTTCATCTTCCTTTCAGAGCACACTCACATTTTCTATAGGAAAACAGCCTCATAATAATAAAAACCCAATTGAGCGAAATTGAACTCACTTATCTTAAGCAATAAAAAAGCAAACATTATTGGATTCATTTTATGCAGTAAAATAATGGAGATGCACTAAGTGGCAGCCCCAGAGGGAAAAGCCATCAGAGACTGCCAGTGCAGAACGGTGGTGGAGGCTGCAAAGCCACATTCCCACCTTGGCTGAAACATGGGTGGCTTCATTTGTTGTAAAAACAAGGTAACTGCCATTTAACCAGAGAAAGATGAAGGGAAAAAACACACCCCGGTCAGAGGGTGTCAGGGAGACCTGCTGTCTTTGGGGCTCGGCCTGCAGGCAGGCCCCGGCAGCGTGACTAGGGCTGCACTGGGCGTGAGGACAAAGGGTGCGGAGAGTCAACAAGTGGGTGAGGAGAGGGTAGAAAAGGCAGTGGGCAGGTTGGGGGAACACCAGAGGGAGGCCGAAGGGGGCAGGAGGAGGAAGGGGCCTGGGTGCCAGAGGGAGGTCAAGACAGAGGGGGAGGTGAGCAGGAGTGTTGCCAGACACATGGCAGCCCCTGGCTCGTGCCCATCCCCACCACCCTGCACTGGCACGAGGCCCCAGATTTCCCTGGGACAGTACCGCCTCTCCTCACTCCGTGGCTGATGTGGAGTGGACTCCGTCCTCTCGGGGCTGGGGCAGCTGCCAAGGAAGGGGTGTTAACATCACACTGTCCCCCGAGAGAGAAAACCCATGGTGGCCACTGGGCTTTGTACGTTTGCATCCCCTCCGAAACTTATGTTGAAACATAATCCCCAATGCAACAGGCTGTCCATTTTGTGTGGCTATAATAATACCACAGGCTGGGGAATTAATTTACAAAGAAAAGACATTTATTTCTTACAGTTCTGGAGGCTGGCAAGTCCAAGATCGAGGTGCCAGCTCTGGCGAGGGTCTTCGTGCTGTGCCAGCTCATGGCGGAAGGTGCAGGGGCAGGAGAGGGTGAGAGAGAGAGAGGGCCCAGCTTGCTGTCGTAACCACCCACTGTGCAGATAGTAAACACACCGCGAGATAATGATGCTAACCCCTCCGTGAGGGTGGAGCCCACCTGGCCTCATCACCTCTTAACAGCCCCCATCTCTTCAGCTCTTTTTTTTTTTTTTGAGACAGAGTCTCACTCTGTTGCCCAGGCTGGAGTGCAGTGGCGTGATCTCAGCTCACTGCAAGCTCCACCTCCCAGGTTCATGCCATTCTCCTGCCTCAGCCTCCTGAGTAGCTGGGACTACAGGCACCCGCCACCATGCCTGGCGATATATATATACATTTTGTATTTTTAGTAGAGATGGGGTTTCACCGTGTTAGCCAGGATGGTCTTGATCTCATGACCTCGTGATCCACCCGCCTCATCCTCCCAAAGTGCTGGGATTACAGGCCCGAGCCACCGCGCCCGGCCTGAGATGGAGTCTTGCTCTGTCGCCAGGCTGGAGTTCAGTGGCGCGATCTTGTTTCGCTGCACTCTCCGCCTCCGGGGTTCAAGCAATTCTCCTGCCTCAGCCTCCCAAGTAGCTGGGATTACAGGCGCCTGCCACCACCCGGCTAATTTTTTGTATTTTTAGTAGAGACGGGGTTTTGCCATGTTAACCAGGCTGGTCTCGAGCTCCCGACCTCAAGGGATCTGCCTGTCTTGGCCTCCCGAAGTACTGGGATTACAGGCGTGAGCCACCGCACCCAGCCCCCCACCTCTTAATATTGCCACAGTGGCAATTAAATTTCCACATGAATGTTGGAGGGGACACTCAAACCCTACCCCAGGCTAGGATGATGGTGGTGCTTGTCAACATACACATTCATTTCCCTCCCGGGCAAGTCTGGGCGGGTGGTCCAGGCTGCCAGGACACAGGTCCCTCCCACTCCTGGCCCCTGGGTCCTGGGTGTAATTCTTGCTCTCACAGGTCAGGCGGTGCCATCAGGTCTCAGCTGCAGCACAGCCAGGGTGGAGGATGACAGGGGATGCTTCTGGGGTCTCTTTGGGCTGGGTCTCAGGAGCTGGCACAAGGCACCTGCCTACACGCTGCTGCCCAGAACTTAGACATGCCAGTGCCCTGAGCTGCCAGGGAGCCAGGAAGAGGGACCTGCCTTTGGGTGCCACATGCCCAGGGGGGTTCTTGTACTGTGAAGAAGGGGAGCCATCCTGTGTGGCTGCACCTTGGTAACTTTACTGGATTTTTCAGTGTTTTCCTCCCAAGCATCGCCCGAACCTGCATCCTGCCCAGCAGTGTGAGAGCCCCAGGGGCCACCTCCTCACTCACACCTGCCACTGGCAAATCCTCTGGACAAAGTGTAATGCTGAAACATTTTACACAACAGAGTCACCCTTGATGGTTATAAAAAATGGCCGAGAAGGAAAACTCACGATGACGGAAGCCATCAACTGGCGAAATTTGATATGGATGAGCACCGGCCCATGGTTCAGGTCTTCGCAGTGACATTTATGTGGGGGAGAATTTTTTTTTCTTTGAGATAAACGTGTGTTTAATGGTAAAACTTAGCACACCCCAGCACCAGGAATGGCATGGAGTAGGGACAGACAGCAGGGACAGGCAGGTGACGCCCGCGGAGCCTCACATGGCGAAGAGGATGAGGAAGACGATCATCAAACAGAAGAGTCCCATGGCCTCAGACAGACCAAAGCCCAGAATGGCATCAGAGACGAGCTCGGCTTGAGAGACAGGTTCCTGGCATAGCCAACGATCAAGCTTCCAAACACTGTTCCAATGCCAGCCCCTAAGCCAGCCACACCCACTAGGGCTGCTCCAACATCAATCTCTGAGGCTGTGTGAATGTCCCTGGAGACAGCTCTGGTCCGGAACTCCCATCGGGCCACCTGGCGTGGGGAGCGGCTGTGGGAAAGCTGTTTAGATGAATTCTCTGGGCTGTTCAAGAAGGAGAAAGACACAGGCCTGATCAGACCCCTGGTACCACAGTGGACCAGAGCTGGAGAGATGCGTAATGCCCCGGGGGTCTGCATTTTCTCAGTCTGCACTCCCACTGCCGTGCAGCCCCTGCTGGCCCATAGCGCTCGCCCGGCTGAAGGTGACCTAAGGTGACCGACTCACTTTTACTCATTGCTTATGAAATAAGCTGAACGTGGAGCTCATTGGAAACATGTGTAGCAAAGTGCATGAGTCTTGAGGAAACCTTTCTCCCGCCCTCATGAGTATCCGCCCAGGGAGTGATTTCCCCGAGAGCTGGTCCGTGTTGCGTTCCCTCCGTGAACACTTTCAAGGCTGCTGTGGGAAGTTGCACACAAACGGCTGGTGGTCCTGGAGGGGATGGTGAGGCGGGGTGGGCCTGTGCACCGGATGCCAAGTCCACAACACCAGGAGGCAGTGCTCATCGCAGGAGCCACACAGCAGGTGCGTGCTGGTCTCCCATCTGAAACCTGCACCCGTGGGTGCACCTGAGTGACCCCCGCCCCCCGGGGCGTCTCTGGAACGCCTCCTAGGAAGAGAGGCTCCACGCCTGGATGGAGACAGGTATCACACAGGTGCGTGGAGTGGAGTGTGATGCAGGGAGGTTGGTGCAGGGCCACACAGAGAGACCCCACTCAGGCAGGCCTTGGGTTAGGGTAGGCCTCACCAAGTGATGTTATGGAGGGACTGGACCGTGGCTAAGGCTGGCTTGTAGGTGGGGGGCAAACACATTCCTGGCAGGTAGGGCTGCCCACAAAGCTCACCTGCCTGAGAACCCCATGTGGCTGGGGCAGGCGGGAGTCTCCGGACCTTGGCGCCAGCGGAGCCTGCAGTGTCGCCAGACGGCCACAAGGGGGCTCCCGAGCCCGGCGCTCGGTCCCTGTGAGGAGGGAGGTGCCGGGACCCGGCTGTGAGACCGGAACCCACCAGTGGGGCCCCGACCCCGACCCTGACCCCACAGGACCCTGCCCGGGCCAAAGGTTAAACCCGCCCCAGCCCCAGGCTGGGCTGATGTTCCTGACCAGAACCCGAGCCCGATTCTGCTCACTGAACACTCATCTGCTCCCTTGCCTCCGCCTGCCCCCGGCAGCGAGGGCCTGGCCAGTGGGTTCGTGTCACCTCCCACGTCACCTCCCGTGTCATCTGTGTGTCACCTCCATGTCACCTCCTGCATCAGCTCTGTGTCACCTCCCACATCACCTGCATCATCTTGCATGTCACCTCCATGTCACCTCCCGCATCACCTCCTGTGCCACCTTTGTGTCACCTCCTGGCTGACCATGGCCCAGCGGCATCTCCCCTGTTGCAGTGCCTGGAGAGGCTGCGGTTCCAGGGGTGGGCTAAGGAAGGTGGGTGCCTCGGCATGGGCCCTGAGTGACTCCTGGAGCGGATCCCACCTCCCCACCAAAACCCAAGCAGGAGACCACCCTTTGCTGCTGAAGCCACTGAGCTCTTGGGGCCTCTGTTTTTGCAGCAGAGCCTCGTCCCCCTGACTGACACATCTCTCATAGTCCCAGGCCCTGAGTGCAGGCCCACACTGAACCTTGATGCTCATCACAGACTGACCCTGGCTTGCCCTGGGTCACACTCAGGCCAAGGCCCCAACAGCCTGGCCCGGTGGAAGCTCCCCAGCTTATCTCACTCACACTGTTGTCCAGGGCCCAGCCTCACGGTGACATCTGCTGTAAGAAGGCTGGGACTCTGTCCCACTTGTGTTCGGGAATGAGGGACCCTGACTTGGTCTCTGCTATCAACACATTACAAACATCACTGGGCATTACAAAAGATTTCCAAGGGCTGGGTGCTGTGGCTCACCCCTGCAATCCTAGCACTTGGGGAGGCTGAGGCTGGAGGAGGATTGCTTGAGCCCAGGAGTTTGAGACCAGCCTGGGCAATGTAGTGAGACTTTGTCTTCACAAAAAATTAAAAAAAATTAGCCAAGCATGGTGCCGCATGCCTGTGGTCCCAGCTACTTGGGAGGCTGAGGCAGGAGGATCACCTAAGCCCAGGAGGTCAAGGCTGCAGCAAGCAGAGATGGTGCCACTGCACTCCAGCCTGGGCAACAGAGCAAGACCCTGTCTCAAAAAAAAACCCACAAAAAACCCAAAGAAAGAAAGAAAAAACCCAGATTTCAAAGAATTTAAACTTATTTATCCAACACAAAGCAGTTCTTCACAGGCACACTTTAAACTTCGAAATTCTTTGCTCTCCCCATGCTTGGCTGATTGGGTCTGGGGCAGGCGATGGTGCTCACTGGATCCAGTTTCTGACAAATCTGAATTGTGACAAGCTTCAGAACTGGCCCAGATGATCAATTTTCATGTAAGTTAAGGTGTCCTTCTTGTTCCCCAGCTTTTAGGTGATTTATTTTATATTTATTTATTTATTATTACTATTTTTGAGACGGAGTCTTGCTGTCTCGCCAGGCTGGAGTGCAGTGATGGCATCTCAGCTCTCTGCAAGCTCCGCCTCCCGGATTCAAGCCATTCTCCTTGCCCCAGCCTTCTGAGTAGCTGGGAATACAGGTGTGTGCCACCATGCCCTGCTAATTTTTTGTATTTTGTGTAGAGACGGGGTTTCACTGTGTTAGCCAGGATGGTCTCGAACTCCTGATCTCAGGTGATCCACCCGCCTCGGCCTCCTAAAGTGCTGGGATTACAGGCATGAGCCACCATGCCCGGCGCTTTTAGGTGATTTGATAATACTTTTTTCCATTAAAATTTTATGATGATACATAATATAGAAAGAATCTATGTAAAATGATATCTGTACATTTATGCACATACAGCCCCCTTTGAGAAACAGAATATGAGGGCCTTTGGTCCTGCCCAGGGCAAAGAAAGCTAATAAAAAATCAACTCTGGGCCGGGGGCAGTGGCTGACGCCTGTAATCCCAGCACTTTGGAAGGCCGAGGCAGGTGGATCACTTGAGGTCAGGGGTTCGAGACCAGCCTGGCCAATATGGTGAAACTCCATCTCTACTAAAAATACAAAAATTAGCCAGGTGTGATGGCACATGTCTATAGTCCCAGCTACTTGAGAGGCTGAGGCAGAAGAATCACTTGAACCTGGGAGGTGGAAGTTGCAGTGAGCTGAGATTATGCCACTGAACTCCAGCCTGGGAGACAAGAGTGAGACTCTGTCTCAAAAACAAAACAAAAACAAAACAAAAATCAACCCTGGGCCAAGTGTGGTGGCTCACGCCTATAATTCCAGCACTTTGGGAGGCTGAGGAGGGAGGATCCCTTGAGCCAAGTAGTTCCAGACCAGCCTGGGCAGCATGGCAACACCCTGTCACCACAAAAAATTTAAAAAATTAGCAGGGCATAGTGGTGTGCACCTGTAGTCCCAGGTCCTTGGGAGGCTGAGGTGGGAGGATCCCTTGAGCCCAGGAGGTGGAGGCGGGAATGAGCTATGATCGCACCACTGCGTTCCAGTCTGGATGAAAGAGCAAGACACTCTTAAAAAAATGAAACAATTCACCCTGGAGAACCTGCATGCCTAGGACGACATATTGACTCTAGCGGCAAACGCTTAGGGCTGCAGAGCCCTGGGCAGGCTGGATACTGTCTTGGCCCCATGTGGGGTGAGGGCTGCAGACTGGGGTGGAGGCCCCGGGGAGGCGGAGGGAACCCTCAGGAACCATCTCCCTGCCTTCTGCTCTCACGACTGACCCTTTCTTGGCGAAACTTGGTGGGGGCAGCCGGGTCTCTGCCGCTGGTATCCTTTGGGCGCTTCCTGGTGGTGGCAACCCTGTGGGGAGGAGTTGGGGAACTTGTGGGCCAACGCGGCTCCGGGAGCTTTGTCAGGTTGCAGGGCACCTTTGGTTCTCCCTTCCCGACCCTCTCTGCCCTTCTCCTTTCTGCTGTGTTTGTCAGATTTTTTTTTTTCTCATTTTGATTGTATTTTGCTTCTGACAACTTTCCCAAGACTGTTGTCCCTCCCGTGGCGGCTGGGTCCACACAGCTTCCCTTTGTGCCGGACCCTCGCCTCGCTGGGTCTTGGGCTGCAAAGCTTGGATGCGGCAGCCTCAGGTTTCTGCACTCACCCTCGCGGTTTCCGCATCCCACTCATCCCACTCTAACCTCTAGTTCCTTTGGAGATACACCTTCCATGGAAAATCCCAATTGGAGCACAGCCGCGTTTCCACTCCCTTGCCTGCCTACTCCGCCCACGTCTCCAGGGCTGGGCTGCAACTGTGGAGACCACCCCCTCCAGCCTTCTCCATCATGGAGACTGGAAGGTGAAGCCCCGCTAGAGGGCAGCCTGGTGGTGGGGCAAGAAATAGGAAGGCTCACCGCTGAGCCAGGGTGATGAGGCCTGTCTGCTCCCTCTTCCTCTCTCCAAAGCTTGCCAGGACCCACCCAGACCAGGCTGTGGCCTTCAGCACTTCCCCAGGCCACACCAGAAGCCAGAGGAACTGAGCCCCGCTGGGGGACATACCCCCCAGGCCAAAGTAACAAGAGCCTGGAGAGAACAGTGCGTGAGAGAAAAACAGCGCCCCCCACAGCATGACTTGTGTGCAGCAGGAGTGTCAGAACCTCTGGGCAAAGAATTAAAGATAAACGCGGTAACATCCTTGAAGAATTAAGGAAAGATATTAGCAATAGAAAGCAATAACAGGGAGCACAAAGAACCAAGTAGGAATTTCAGGTATCAAAATAATGATTGAGAAAAATGTGGTAACTGAAATACAGTGGGACAGACGCAGCCGAGGAAAACTAGCCGGGCGTGGTGGTGCATGCTTGTAATTGCAGCTACTCGGGAGGCTGAGGCACGAGAATCGCTTTAATTTGGGAGGTGGAGTGAGCCAAGATTGCACCACTGCACTCTGGTCTGGGTGAAAGCAAGGCTCTGTCTCAAAAAAAAAAAAAAAAAAAAAGTTGTAAAAGGATTGTGGAAAAGGGATCTTATGTGGTCACAGTTGGCTGTGATTGGATTTATTTATCTTTTTTTATGAGATGGAGTTTCACTCTTGTTGCCTAAGTTGGAGTGCAGTGGCATGATCTCGGTTCACTGCAACCTCCACCTCCTGGGTTCAGATGATTCTTCTGCCTCAGCCTTCTGAGTAGCTGGGATTACAGGCACCCACCACCATGCCCAGCTAATTTTTGTATTTTTAGTAGAGACGGGGTTTCACCATGTTGGCCAGTCTGGTCTTGAACTCCTGACCTCATGATCCACCCGCCTTGGCCTCCCACAGTGCTGGGATTACAGGCGTGAGCCACTGTACCTGGCTGGATTTATTTATTTATTTATTTATGAGACAGGGTCCCATTGTGTTGCCTAGGCAGGAGTGCAGTGACACTCAGCACTGAGGCCTGGAGGCTGGGCTTAAGTGATCCTCCCACCTCAGCCTCCCAAGTAGCTGGGACTATGGGCATGTGCCACCACGCCTGCATAATTTTTTTTTTTGGTATGTTTTGTAGAGACAGGGCTTCCCCATGCTGCCCAGGCTAGTCTCAAACTCCTGAGCTTAAGTGATCCACCCTCCTTGGCCTCCTGGAGTGCTGGGACTACGGGTGTGAGCCACCTTGCCCAGCCTGGATGGATTTATTGATAAGGTTTAATTAAAACTAGCTTTACTATTAACAGTTCACTGATGCAAAAGTAGAATTTGGTCTTCTCTGTTAAAGTGACAGTTTTCTGGAATATTGGTCTGCTCTTGATTCTGGAAGGTTTTTCTTTCTTTTTTTTTCACCTTGAAAAATACATATTTACAGGAACAATTCCCCATTCTCTGGGACTTTTTAGAAAAAAAAAAGGTCAATTTTGGGCAAGTAAAACAAACAGTGGAGACGAGTGTAGCACTGTCCCCCAAATCACCAACCCCCAGGTCCCGAGGCCTGGGCTGGGCCAGGGCTGACAGGTGAGTCCAGCAGTCTTTGAACCCACTCTCTCCTACCTAGAATAGAGACAGGACAGGCTTTATGTCCCCCATTCCTCCCTCCCAACTCCAGGGACATTGAAAGGGTCCTTTGTAGCCACCTGCAGGAAACTGGGGAGCTGGGAGAGAGGGATCTGAAAATACACATTTGGTATCAGAAATAAACACTTGTGGGGAGAGGCGGCAGGAAGATACCCCCCCAGATCCCTTCCTTCCCACCCACCCCACCAAATATAGGAAGAGATGACTCCCTCTCCCCTATTGAAAATCCCCATTTAAAAATAGATTGTACTATCAAAATGGCAGCAGAGGAGAGACAGGGAGACCTGGAGTACTGGCTGGAGGGGCCCCCCAGACGGGGACCACCCCCAAAATCCCCTCCACTGGGGGGAAACAGGCAGGACCCCAGGGAGTTTGGCTGACAAAGGAATGGCTTCTCAGGGGGAAGAAGAACAAAGGGACATTCCTCCCTGGCCAAAAAGTTGATTGAAAAAGGATAAGCTGTCTGAGAGAAAGGCTGGGGAGGTGGAAACTTCTATTCCAAGGGGGCGATTCTTCCTTGGCCAAGATTCCCAACCCATTAAATGGTACAAATTCTTCCTGGACCCCTGAGTATGGCCAGGAATAACAGAACGAAATAAACTAACTCTTCTACTCACATCCGAAAATGCAGACAGGGCTCCCTCAACTCCCCAAGGGCAGGCTGAGGAATAAAGAAAGAAGGGTCTAAGCCAGACCCTGATTGTCTTGTCTTGGGGAAAAAAGTGGGGAGGTGGGGGAGATGTCCTAACCATCCTAAAAGGTTACGTCAGTCGCCTCCCAGAGGCCTTCAAAAAATAAATAAACAAGCCGCCCCTACCACTGAAGTAGGAGACGTGTAAGGGCAGCCACTGGGGACCGACAGAAAAGAGAGCAGCTGTGGAAGCTGTGTGTTTTCTGTGGAGGAGTTAATGAGAGTCAGTTACTCCTGGGAGTAACTCTTCCCAAGGATCCGCACCCCACCACAATCAGAGCACGAGTCTTTCAGGTGAACTGTTTCTCCTTGAGAGAGCAAGAATGGAGTGACCGCAGAAGGCATGATGGTGGTGGTGGTGATGGCTTCTGGGGCTCTGGCGAGAGCACCACCGGGTCGAGAGGCCATCCACGCTGATGGAAGGGATGTGCACCTGGGCGCTGTCGCTGCACGGAAGCTGACAGGAGAGCTTGGCAGGGCTACGGGGCGCAGTGGGACTCGGGGTGCTCCAGAAGTGAAAGCTGGAGGCAGCGAGCTGGGTGTCAGCAGCACCAGGGTCCATGTATGCGTAGGAAGCAGGGACGGGGGTCAGCGCCGGCCTCGGCGCCGGGAGGCCGGAGCCAGTTTCCGATCCTGGGGTCCGTTCGGGTCCCGGCCCGCCTAGCAGGCTCGGGCTGAGTGGAAGCTCTAGGTCCCGGGGCTTCCGGCCCTTCTGCGGCCGGGAGATCTCAGGGCTGGAAACCGCGTGGCCGCCGGCTGCCCTGCGGAGTCCGTAACGACCGCGGGCCTCCGGGCTGGCACGCCCTCGCGTGGAGGGACTCTGGGCTCGGCCTTGGCGGTTTCCGGCACAAACCCTCTCTCTCCCGCAACTTCCGACTCTTCCCTGGGCCCCTCCACTCTCGCTTCTCAAACCCAGCTCCACATTCAGCTCTTCCGATTTCAGGTTTGGGGCCTCGGGCCGGGTCAGGATGACCTGCAGAGGCAAGCGGGCCTCCTCAGCCTCCAGGCGGGCCTGCAGGGGGCTGGGACTGGGGCTCCTGCTCCCCGGGGGCGCTGCTGCTCCTGCAGGAGCGGCGCTGGGGAGCAGCACAGCAGGCCGAGGCCGAGGGGGCGGCTGTGGCTGCAGAGACTGGATGGTGCGGGTGGAAGAGAGGCCCGAGCGCAGGTGCTTGTTCCGGCTGCTGCGCGCCAAACCGCCGGGGCCTGCCCTTCCTGCAGCCTTGGGTGTGCCCGGCTTTCCTGAGACAGCGTTCCCTGGGGCGGCAGGTACGGCAGCACGGGCCACATTTGCCATGGCGGAGGTAACAGACACCGCTGGTTGGGGCGGGCAGTCCTCGGTGGAGCACCCTGCGACCTCAGGTGGGACACTGACTTGTAGACGAGTTTCTGGCCGCTCTCCTTGCGGATGATGTTCCTGTGATAGTAGGACGGCAAGGCCCGGCGAGCTTGTCGTAATTCATGGTGCTCTTGTTCTTGCGTAGCCCCTACAGCCGGGCCGCCTCCTCTGCATCCACCAGCTTGAATTCACCACTATCCCGTGAAGTCCAGCAGATGTGGCCATTGCCTTGCTCTCTCCGCAGCTGCAGCAGAAACTGCCACGGCGTCACAGATGGGTCCATCGCTGGGGGAGCGCTCACGCCATCCCGGGGTACCTGTGTGTTGGGTGGCGGTGGCGCTGGCAATGTTGGCAGCTCCGGGGGGCGGGGGCTCCATACGCTGCCCCACCGCCCCCCAGGCCTGGGTTCTGAGGCGGCGGTGGCGGTCTGAAGGTTTTCCTTTACCTTTTAAGTAATTGGCCTAGGAAACTAAGATTTTTGTGTTTCATCAAGAGAATTTCTTGTGCTTCATGTTGTCTTTCATTATGTCTTTGATTAATGAAAAAGAGCAATTTTTTTTCCCGCAAAGATACTTTTCTGAAGTAGAGCTGCCTTTGACTTTGCAAGTCTCCACAAGATATAACAAGACAAGCATCAAAAGTAATGATTTGGGGTGACTTTGCCCTGCTTACATTAATAGTGAGATGTGGGGTAGCTAAGGGAAAGAGAAGAGGAAAAACGGACAGGCCGATTAGGCGTTTTTCTTTAACGTTACTCTGGTGGGGATTGGTCCTGGATGAAGGTCCATGACTTTGGAGAGGGCGAGGCCTTTTAGCCTCGGGTATGATGGGTCCACCCCTTCTCAGCGGTCCGACTGCCATCTCGGTCGTTAGGAGCACCAGATAAGGTCCTTCCCAGGTGGGTTCAAGCTTTTCCCCTTTCCAGCTTCTGATAAGAACGTGATCTCGGGGCTGGTGTTGGTGAGCTGGGAATTCAAGGGAGGAGAGGGTAGAAGACAGACTGAATACATAGCTTTTAAGAAACTGATCTTTTGTCTCAAATGTTGGGAGGTCAGTAGTGGAACTTAAATAAGGCAACCCATAAAGCATTTCATGAGGGGATAGGCCGGTGTCTTTTCAGGGAGCAGTTCGGACCCTTAACAGGGCAATGGGAAGACACTTAGTCCATGGTAACCGGGTTTCTAGAATTAATTTAGGTAGGTGGGATTTTAGAGTCTGGGTCATTCTTTCTACTCTTCCTGGTGAGGGTGGATGCCAGGGAGTATGGTATTCCCCCTTTATTTCTAGCGCTTGGGTTAGCCCTTTAATAATGAGCCTGGTAAAGTGGGTCCCGTTGTCTGAATCAATGGTGTCTATTAGTCCAAACCTGGGTATTATATGTTCTAACAGGGCTTTGACGACATTGCTGGCTGTTGCATGTGGGAAGGGGAGAGCTTCTGCCCAGTGGGTAAGGTGGTCTACTATCACTAGTAACTACTTGAGGTGGCCTATTGGGGGCATTTCAGTATAGTCAACTTGGACGCTTTGGAATGGCCTTACCCCTGGAGTTTAGGCCGGGCATGGTGGCTCCTGTCCATAATCCCAGCAATTTGGGAGTTCAAGGTGGGAGGATCGTTTGAGACCAGGATTTCAAGACCAGTCCTGGCAACTTAGTGAGACCCTGTCACTACAAAAAAAAAAAAAAAAAATTAGCCAGGTGACATGGCACATGCCTGTAATCCCCACCACTCTGGAGGCTGAGATGGGAGGATAGCATGAGCTTGAAAGGTGGAGGCTGCAGTTAGCCATGGTTGCACCACTATATTCCAGCCTGGGTGACAGAGCAAGAGCCTGTCTCAAAAAAAAAAGAGAGAGATTTTAAACTACTTAGGCTTTTTTTTTTTTGAGACAGACTCTTACTCTGTCTCCCAGGCTGGAGTGCAATGGTGAGATCTCGGCTCACTGCAACCTCTGCCTCACGGGTTCAAGTGATTCTTGTGCCTTGACCTCCCAAGTAGTTGGAACTACAGCTGTGTGCCATCACGCCCAGCTAAATTTTGTATTTTTAGTAGAGATGGGGTTTTGCCATGTTGGTCAGGCTGTTCTCAAACTCATGACCTCAGGTGACCTACTCACCCCAGCCTCCCAAAGTGCTGGGATTACAGGCGTGAGCCACTGCGCCTGGTCTAACTGGGCTTATTTGATAAGTAAAGTTATAAGGAAAACATTATAAGTTATAAGGAAAGCAAATAGTATTTGATGCTACAGCTTTAAATTATATATTTGGAAATGTTATTAATGAGTACTTCAGAAATTATGTGGAAATCCCAGAAATCTGATATGTCGTGGTGTAATTTTATCAGCCATAATTTCAGATATTGTGTTAAAGTGTTGTATGTTACAGAAATAACCAGATTTCCTTGTCAATTGTATCATTATTATAATGAACTCTCATCACATCTTTAAAAATGGCCATTTTTAAGCCTTTGCCATTCACAGTTACTGTTTTCCTTTGATTCTTTTCTAAAGTCATTTGCAATTAGCTACAGACAAAAGTGGCTTGTTCTTCAAGGAGATTCATGAAAAAGACTCTGACAGTTACTCCGATATACAGACTGCTGCTGATAGCTTTGAGATCCTAGCATTGGACTGTGTAAGAATTTTCAGAAATGGAATGAGAAAACTAATGTCATGAAACTCCTAATCCAGCTTCAAACAGAGCAAGATTTAATTACATGGGACTGAATGAACCAATCAGGATAATTTTTGTTTTTGAGATGGAGTCTCACTCTGTTGCCCATGCTGGAGTGCAATGGCGCGATCTTGGCTCACTGCAACCTCCACCTCCTGGGTTCAAGTGATTCTCCTGCCTCAGCCTCCTGAGCAGCTGGGATTACAGGCATGCACCACCATGCCCAGCTAATTTTTTTGTATTTTTAGTAGAGACGGGGTTTCACCATGTTGTTCAGGCTGGTCTCAAACTCCTGACATGATCTGCTGGCCTTGGCCTCCCAAAATGCTGGGATTACAGGTGTGAGCCACTGCACCCAGCCGAGGATAATTTTTAAATGACTTTTTGTTGGAAACATTGTTGGTTCTTTAATGTTTTATTTTCCAGATTTTAGAAAACTTTTTTTCCCTTAAGCTGTCAATAGTTTACGGCAATTTGGTAAGTTACACCTTTGCGAACAGAGATGAAACAACTGTTTTCTCCCTTCCCAATCCCTCCAGAGCCCCAAAACGAATAGTGAGTGTTCTTATGGAAGGCGGCCAGCCCCTCCACACCTGTGGGTATTTCTCGTCAGGTGGGACGAGAGATTGAGAAAAGAAATAAGACACAGAGACAAAGTATAGAAAAAGAACAGTGGGCCCAGGGGACCGGTGCTCAGCAAACAGAGGACCCGCACTGGCCCCGGTGTCTGAGTTCCCTCAGTATTTATTGATTACTATTTTCACTATCTCGGCAAGGGGAATGTGGCAGGAGAACAAGGTGATAGTGGGGAGTAGGTCAGCAGGAAAACATGTGAGCAAAGGAATCTGTGTCACAAATAAGTTCAAGGGAAGGTACTGTGCCCAGATGTGCATGTAGGCCAGATTTATGCTTCTCTCCACCCAGACATCTCGGTGTAGTAAAGAGTAACAGAGCAGCATTGCTGCCAGCGTATCTTACCTCCAGCCACAGGGTAGTATTCTCCTATCTCAGAATAGAACGAATGTACGATCAGGTTTTACACCGAGACATTCTATTCCCAGGGACGTGCAGGAGACGGAGGCCTTCCTCTTATCTCAACAGCAAGAGGCCTTCCTCTTTTACTACTCCTCCTCAGCACAGACCCTTTATGGGTGTCGGGCTGGGGGACAGTCAGGTCTTTCCCTTCCCACGAGGCCATATCTCAGGCTGCCTCAGTGGGGGAAACCTTGGACAATACTCAGGCTTTCTCGGGCAGAGGTCCCTGCGGCCTTCCGCAGTGCATTGTGCCCCTGGTTAATCGAGAATGGAGACTGGTGATGACTTTTACCAAGCACACTGCCTGTAAACATATTGTTAACAAGGCAGAGCCTGCACAGCCCTCGTCCCTTAAACCTTGATTCCACACAGCACGTGTTTCTGTGAGCACAGGGTTGGGGCTAAAGTTACAGATTAACAGCATCTCAAGGCAAAACAATTTTTCTTAGTACCGATCAAAATGGAGTTTCTTTTTTTTTTTTTTTTTTTGAGACGGAGTCTCGCTCTGTCGCCCAGGCTGGAGTGCAGTGGCGCGATCTCGGCTCACTGCAAGCTCCACCTCCCGGGTTCATGCCATTCTCCCGCCTCAGCCTCGAGTAGCTGGGACTACAGGCGCCCGCCACCACGCCCGGCTAGTTTTTTGTATTTTTAGTAGAGACGGGGTTTCACCATGTTAGCCAGGATGGTCTCGATCTCCTGACCTCGTGATCCACCCGCCTCGGCCTCCCAAAGTGCTGGGATTACAGGCTTGAGCCACCGCGCCCGGCCAAAATGGAGTTTCTTATGTCTCCCTTTTCTACATGGACACAGTAACAGTCTGATCTCTTTCTTTTCCCTACACTTGTTTTTATGACAATAGAATTATTTATAAAAGTTCAATAAGAATCTGTTCTCCTTGTAACGGGGCACAATTACAGACACTGATGATATTACCAAGGCTTTGACTGGAACGTCATATCTTCAGATATGACCACACAGCTTTAAGGAACTAGGGTTGACTTTAGGGAGCTGATAAACCCCCACTTGGAAAAATTGGCCTGAGGGTTCCCGGTCTTGCAGGTTGAGTAAAGCAGCCCAGCAACCTCAGGGCATTTTGGGGACTGTGAGAAGAAAGGAATTCATCCAGATCTACAGGTACTGAGTGCCAAGTCAGATGGCAAGTCCTTGGTGTGACTTCCCAGCCTCAGGAGGCCTTTACAGTTTAATCTGAGATTCTTTATGAAAAGCTCCAGCAAAGCAATTTTTTTTTTTTTTGAGCAGAGTCTCATTCCGGCACCCAGGCTGGAGTGCAATGGCGTGATCTCGGCTGGGTGCAACCTCCGCCTGCCGGGTTCACGTGATTCTCCTGCCTTGGCCTCCCGAGTAGCTGGGATTAGAGGCGCACACCACCACACCCAACTAATTTTATTTTATTTTTAGTAGAGACAGGGTTTCACTATGTTGGGCAGACTGGTCTCGAACTCCTGACCTCATGATCCACCCGCCTTGGCCTCCCAAAGTGCTGGGATTATAGGTGTGAGCCACCACGCCCAGCCTCCAGCAAAGCAAATTTAAAGAGAGCCAGTGTGGTCAATTGCTTCTTGTTGCACTTATATAAACAATCAGGCCAAGTTTAGTGAAACTAGACTTACTTTGCAAACATATCACTCCTATTTGGATCAACATTTATGGAAATATGGGAGTGACTGTGTAGTAAAAAATGACTCAATGGAAAACTGCAGGGCACCGTGATGAGATTTCAGCCCTGTTCACTGTTTACGAGGTTTCGTTATTTATCTGCAAACTGGACTGGATCTTGAATTTGTAGGGAAAAGAAAGAGAGGTCAGACTGTTACTGTGTCTATGTAGAAAAGGAAGACATAAGAAACTCCATTTTGACCTGTACCCTGAACAATTGCTTTGCCCTGAGATGCTGTTAATCTGGAATTTTGCCCCAACCTTGAGCTCACAAAAACATGTGTTGTATGGAATCAAGGTTTAAGGGATCTAGGGCTGTGGAGGATGTGCCTTGTTAACAAAATGTTTACAGGCAGTGTGCTTGGTAAAAGTCATTGTCATTCTCCATTCTCGATAAACCAGGGGCACAATGCACTGTGGAAAGCCACAGGGACCTCTGCCCTGGAAAGCCGGGTATTGTCCAAGGTTTCTCCCCATGTGATAGCCTGAGATATGGCTTCGTGGGGTGGGAAAGACCTGACTGTCCCCCAGACCGAAACCTGTGAAGGGTCTGTGCTGAGGAGGATTAGTAAAGAGGAAGGCCTCCGCCTCCTGCCTGCCCCTGGGAACTGGATGTCTCGTTATAAAACCCGATTGTACATTTGTTCAATTCTGAGATAGGAGCAATACCGCCCTGTGGCGGGCGGTGAGACATGTTGGCAGCAATGCTGCTTTGTTATTCTTTACCCCACTGAGATGTTTGGGTGGAGAGAAGCATAAATCTGGCCTATGTGCACATCCAGGGTACCTTCCCTTGAACTTACTTGTGACACAGATTCCTTTGCTCACATGTTTTCTTGCTGACCTCCTCCCCACTGTCACCCTGCTCTCCTACCGCATTCCACTTGCTGAGATAGTGAAAATAGTAATTAATAAATACTGAGGGAACTCAGAGACCGGTGTCAGTGCAGGTCCTCCATATGCTGAGTGCCGGTCCCCTGGGCCCACTGTTCTTTCCCCAGACTTTGTCTCTGTGTCTTATTTCTTCTCTCAGTCTCTCATCCCGCCTGACGAGAACTACCCATAGGTGTGCAGGGGCTGGCCCCCTTCATCTGCTGCCAAACGTGGGTGCCTTTCTCTAGGGTAAAGGTACGCTAAGAACGTGAGCATTGAGGACAGTCGACGAGAGATTCCTGAGTATGTCCACGGTCAGCCTTGCGGTAAGCTTGTGCGCTTGGAGGAATCCAGGTAACAATAGGACAAACTGAAAGTAAATATGCCTCTTGTCTCAGCTTCATTAAAATTCTCTTAAGAAGAGGGGGAGTTAGAGCTTCTACACAAAATCTAAGTACACTATCTCAAACAATAGAACAGTTCTGTCCATGGTTTCCAGAACAGGGAACTTTAGATCTAAAAGTTTGGGAAAAAATTGACAAAGAATTAAAACATGCAAGTAGGGAAGGTAAAATCATTCCACTTATGGTATGGAATGATTAGGCCATCATTAAAGCAACTTTAGAACTGTTTCAAACAGGAGAAGATAGTGTTTCAGTTTCTAATGCCCCTGAAAGCTGTGTAATAGATTGTGAAGAAGAGGCAGGGACAGAATTTCGGAAAGGAACGAAAAGTTCACATTGTAAATATGTAGCAGAGTCTGTAATGGCTCGGTCAATGCAAAATGTTGACTACAATCAATGACAGGAGGTGATATACCCTGAAACATTAAAAGTAGAAGAAAAAGGTCCAAAACCATCGGGGTCATCAGGGCTAAAACCAGGATGGCCACCTCCTCCTCAGCCGAGTGAGTGCTGGGGGAGGGAGCCCGAAACCAGGCTCTCTGCGACTCGCTCCCGGTGCCCATTATTGCCCACATGCAGTTCACTACGGTGAAGGAGCAATTCAGACTCGCCCTGCAGCGTCTGTCTGGGTCAAACAGTGGCTGCTCCCTGAGGAAAAGTTGGGGGTGCTACATAAAATAGTTAAAAAACTATTTTAAAAAGGACATATTTCACCCACTTTCTCTCTTTAGAATTCTCCAGTGTTTGTAATTCAGAAAAAATCCGGCAGATGGCGCATGCTGACTGACTTAAGAGCCGTTAATGGGGTAATTCAACCCATGGGGGCTCTCCAACCCCGGCTGCCCTCTCCGGCCATGATTCCCAAAGACTGGCCTTTAATTAAAATTGCTCTGAAGGATCGCTTTTTTACCATTCCTCTGGCAAAACAGGATTTTGAAAAATTTGCTTTTACTATACCAGCCATAAATAATAAAGAACCAGCCACCAGGTTTTAGTGGAAAGTCTTGCCTCAGGGAATGCTTCATAGTCCAACTATTTGTCAGACTTTTGCAGCTCAAGTTCTTCAGCCAGTTAGAGACAAGTTTTCAGACTGTGACATCATTCATTATGTTGATGATATTTTGTGTGCTGCAGAAATGAGAGACAAATTAATTGACTGTTACACATTTCTGCAGACAGAGGTTGCAAACGCGGGACTGACAATAGCATCTGGTAAGATTCAAACCTCCGCTCCTTTCCATTACTTGGGAATGCAGGTAGAGGAAAGAAAAATTAAACCACAAAAAATAGAAATAAGAAAAGACACATTAAAAACATTAAGTGACTTTCAAAAATTGCTAGGAGATGTTAATTGGATTTGGCCAAATCTAGGCATCCCTACTTATGCCATGTCAAATTTGTTCTCTATCTTGAGGGGGGATCCAGAATTGAATAGTAAAATCACATTAACTCCAGAGGCAACTAAAGCAACTGAATTAGTTGAAGAAAAAATTCGGTCTGCACAAGTAAATAGAATAGATCGGTTAGCCCCACTCCAACTTTTGATTTTTGCTACTGCACATTCTCCAACAGGCATTATTGTTCAAAACACAGATCTTGTGGAGTGGTCCTTCCTTCCTCATGGTACGATTAAGACTTTTACATTGTACTTGGATCAAATGGCTACATTAATTAGGCAAGATTATGAATAATAAAATTGTGTGGAAGTGACCCAGATAAAATCATTGTTCCTTTAAGCAAGGAACAGCTTAGACAAGTCTCTATCAATTCTGCTGCATGGCAGATTGGTCTTGCTGATTTTGTGGGAATTATTGACAATCATTACCCAAAAACAAAAATCTTCCAATTTTTAAAATTGACTACTTGGATTTTACCTAAAATTACCAGACATAAACCTTTAGAAAATGCTCTGACGGTGTTTACTGATGGTTCCAGCAATGAAAAACTGGCTTACACTGGGCCAAAAGAATGAGTCATTGAAACTCAATATCACTCAACTCAAAGAGCAGAGTTGGTTGCTGTCATTTCAGTGTTACAAGATTTTAGTCAGCCTATTAACATTGTTTCATATTCTGCATGTGTAGTACAAGCTACAAAGGATGTTGAGACAGCCCTAATCAAATATAGTATGGATGATCAGTTAAACCAGCTGTTTAATTTGTTACAAAAACCTGTAAGAAAAAGAAATTTCCCATTTTATATTAGTCATATTCGAGCACATACTAATTTACCAGGGCCTTTAACTAAAGCAAATGAACAAGCTAACTTGCTAGTGTTGTCTGCATTCATAGAAGCACAAGAACTTTATGCCTTGACTCATGTAAATGCAACAGGACTGAAAAATAAATTTGATATCACGTGGATACAGGCAAAAAATATTGTACAACATTGCAGTCAGTGTCAGGTCCTACACCTGCCCACTCAGGAGGCAGGAGTTAATCCCAGAGTTCTATGTCCTAATGCATTATGGCACATGAATGTCATACATGTACCTTCATTTGGAAAATTGTCATTTGTACATGTGACAGTTGATACTTATTCACATTTTGTATGGGCAACCTGCCAGACAGGAGAAAGTACTTTCCATGTTAAAAGACATTTATTATCTTGTTCTGCTGTCATGGGAGTTACAGAAAAAATTAAAACTGATAATGGGCCAGGATACTGTAGCAAAACATTTCAAAAATTCTTAAATCAGTGGAAAATTACACATACACCAGGACTCCCCTATAATTCCCAAGGACAGGCCATAATTGAAAGAACTAATAGAACACTCAAAGCTCAATTCGTGAAACAAAAAAAGGAAAAAGAGAGTAAGGAGTATAACACTCCCCAGATGCAACTTAATCTAGCAGTCTTTTTTTTTAAATTTTTTAAACATTTATAGAAATCAGACCACTACTTCTGCAGAACAACACTTTACTGGTAAAAAGAACAGCCCACATGAGGGAAAACTGATTTGGTGGAAAGACAACAAAAGTAAGTCATGGGAAATAGGGAAGGTGATAACATGGGGGAGAGGTTTTGCTTGTATTTCACCAGGAAAAAACCAGCTTCCATTTAGGTACCTACCACTTACAGAAGAAGTGGCCATCCACCAAGCAAGCAAAGCCGCCGAACTGGGACCAAATAAAGGAGCTGACACGGTTAGCTAAGAAAAGCCTGAAAAAAAACAAGGTCGACAGGTGTATCCTGCAGCTCCAAAGAGACGGTGACCAGCGAGAATGGGCCATAATGACGATGGCGGTTTTGTCAAAAGGAAAGGGGGATATGTAGGGAAAAGAAAGAGAGATCAGACTGTTACTGTGTCTGTGTAGAAAAGGAAGACATAAGAAACTCCATTTTGACCTGTACCCTGAACAATTGCTTTGCCCTGAGATGCTGTTAATCTGTAACTTTGCCCCAGCCTTGAACTCACAAAAACATGTGTTGTGTGGAATCAAGGTTTAAGGGATCTAGGGCTGTGGAGGATGTGCCTTGTTAACAAAATGTTTACAGGCAGTGTGCTTGGTAAAAGTCATTGCCATTCTCCATTCTCGATAAACCAGGGGCACAATGCACTGTGGAAAGCTGCAGAGACCTCTGTCCTGGAAAGCCGGGTATTGTCCAAGGTTTCTCCCCATGTGATAGCCTGAAATATGGCCTTGTGGGACGGGAAAGACCTGACCGTCCCCCAACTCGACACCCATGAAGGGTCTGTGCTGAGGAGGATTAGTAAAGAGGAAGGCCTCTTGCAGTTGAGATAAGAGGAAGGCCTCTGCCTCCTGCCTGCCCCTGGGAACTGAATGTCTCAGTTTAAAACCCGATTGTACATTTGTTCAGTTCTGAGATAGGAGCAATACCGCCCTGTGGCGGAAGGCGAGACATGTTGGCAGCAATGCTGCTTTGTTATTCTTTACTCCACTGAGATGTTTGGGTGAAGAGAAGCATAAATCTGGCCTACGTGCACATCCAGGCATTGTACCTTCCCTTGAACTTATTTGTGACCCAGATTCCTTTGCTCACATGTTTTCTTGCTGACCTTTTCCCCACTATCACCCTGCTCTCCTTCCCTGCTCGCATTCCTCTTGCTGAGATAGTGAAAATAGTAATCAACAAACACTGAGGGAACTCAGAGACCGGGGCCAGTGCAGGTCCTCCGTATGCTGAGCGCCGGTCCCCTGGGCCCACTGTTCTTTCTCTAGACTTTGTCTCTGTGTCTTATTTCTTTTCTCAACCTCTCGTCCCACCTGATGAGAAATACCCACAGGTGTAGAAGGACTGCCCCCCTTCAGAATTCTTCTAGTTTTCTCTAATATCAGGCCACAACTCTGCAAACTAATTTTTCCAATTTTTCCTTCACCGTCTGACTTGGAATCACTGAAATTTAAAACTGAAGCCCTGTGAGCTGAAATGGGACAAGCTGAGGTAAACTTTAGAGAAATATTCACCACAGACCCTGTGCGGGCAGCTTCTGCAAAACACCTGACCTGCGAATCAGGAAGGCCCTTCGGCTGCCTACCTGGCTGCAGCTGAACATGCTTCAGGCCCAGCGTCTGGAAATCTTCTGGCCTGGTGCCCATGGACTCAGAAACTGCATTTCTGTTAACCTCGGTTTTCATTTATTTTCACAGAATATCTCCTCTTTAAACGTTCAACTGCTAGCGCCATGCAGTCAAATGTCCTCTTCTACCCAGTCCCAGCAGAAAACCCAGCTGGTTCTTAACGAACGAAAGGCCATCCAACAAGAAAACGGACTTATATTGTTTAAGGGAAATGAGAATGTCTCCTCTTTCCTTAAACAGGGTGGACTGACAAAGATTCTCTGCTTGGCTAAACTGCAGTCGGGCTCCGGAACCTTCTCCTAGGCCTGCTTGCACTTCCTCGTAAGAAAAAGGCTTAAAAAAGCACCTGGTGGGGCCCAGGGCGGTGGCTCACGCCTGTAATCCCAGCACTGTGAGGCCGAGGAGGGCAGATCACCTGAGGTCAGGAGTTCAAGATCGGCCTGGCCAACATGGTGAAACCCTGTCTCTACTAAAAATACAAAAATTAGCTGGGTGTGGTGGCATGTGCCTGTAATTCCAGCTACTCGGGAGGCTGAGGCAGGAGAATGGCTTGAACCCAGGAGGCAGAGGTTATAGTGAGCCAAGATCATGCCACTGCACTCCAGCCTGGCGACAGAGCGAGACTCTGTCTCAAGAAAACAAAAAACAACAACAAAAAAACCTAGCTAAGTCACTTTAAAGACCTACTCTTGACATCTGATCACCCTTGATCCTAAGTTTCTCCTCTTCCACCATCTCCCAGGTCTGATCACCCTGGTCTGTCTTCAGCAAAAATCTTCCTGGGCTAGTTTAGCCGGAACCCTCCTTCCCCCCAATATTTCCTCTTGGGAATGTCCGTCCTCTGAGTTTACCCAGCTCCCTGGCTGTCAATCCCTGCCAGCCCATGCTATGTTAAGAACTGAGCCCCATCTCTCTGCCCCATGGCAGTGGTGGTCCCTGCTCCTGCCTCGGTGGAACTGCGTCACGCCTGCCTCTCCGCGCTGAACAACTACCATGGAATAGTTTTTTCTTTTAACATTTCTAAACACACTCTTAGGAGGCGCCAGCAGCCAGCGTGCGGGAGTTAAGTCCCTGTGCCCTTTGTGTGAAAGTGTCACCGGTTATCCTGGTCTTGGGGGTGGCTTTCGGGTGTAAACAGCCGGCAGATGGGAGTAGATGCTCGGAGGCTGCTCCAGGCGTCTTGTTTGCTGCTGGGTTCCTGAGACTCTCCCGTCTATGAGAACGTGCAGTGGCACGGGACGGCCGCCGGGGGGCTCCCGAGTCCGGCTCTAGAGTCTCTGTGGCCGCGCGAGTGCACCTGCCCGGGTCGGCCCGGCCCTGACACACACACACACACACACACACACACACACACACACACTCTCTCTCTCTCTCTCTCTTATTTATTTTAGATAGAGTCTCACTCTATCGCCCAGGCTGGAGTGTAGTGGCGCGATGGCGGCTCACTGCAACCTCCTGCCTCAGCCTCCCGAGTAGCTGGGACTACAGATACCCGCCCCCACGTCCAGCTAATTTTTGTAATTTTAGTAGAGATGGGGTTCCACCGTGTTGGCCTGGCTGGTCTCTCGAACTCCTGACCTCAGGTGACCCCCCCACCTATGCCTCGAAAAGTGCTGGGATTACAGATGTGAGCCCACGCCCGGCCTCCTTCTGGATACTTCTAAAGTCTCTTTGCCTCTGGTGTTGGCAGCTCCATCCGCAAGCGTCAAGGTGTGGACGTGGAGTTTGTTTTTATTTATCCTGCTTGGGACTTGGCCTTCTTGATCCTGACACCTCCTATTATTCAGCGATTTTGGAAAATTCCCAGCCACTGCCTCCCCCGACTCTGTTTCTCCTTTGGACAGAAGAAGCGCTTGCGGGAGCCTCCGTCCAGCCTCCGTGGGGCTGCGCTGCGGCTGGGTGGCGTCTCCCGCTCTTTCTTCCGTGTTACCAGCTCCCGCTCCCGCCTGTCCTCTGCGCTGCCTGTCCCATGCATTCTTATTTTAGCCTCACCAATTACAGTTTTCAATTCTAGAAGTTCTTTGTAAAACTCTCAGGTCATTTCAAAATGCAACGTGCAGTATTTTCTCATTTTGCAGTATATTTGAATAGCTTCTGTAAGTTTAAAACACCTCTTGGCTCAGCGTGGTGGCCACGCTTAATCCCAGCACTTTGGGAGACCGAGGCAGGAGGATCACGAGGTCAGGAGATCGAGACCATCCTGGCTAACATGGTGAAACCCCGTCTCTACCAAAAATAAAAAAAAAATTAGCCGAGCGTGGTGGCAGGCCCCCGTAGTCCCAGCTACTCGGGAGGCTGAGGCAGGAGAATCGTTTCAACCCTGGAGGTGGAGGTTGCAGTGAGCTGAGATCACGCCACTGTACTTCAGCCTGGGTGACAGAGTGAGACTCCATCTCAAAACAAAACAAAACAAAACAAAAAAACCTCTTAAGCACACATTGCATATTCTGTCTGATAACACAGACATTTCGCTTTTCTTTGGGTTTTTATTCTATAGTTTCTCGTTTCACTGATTTTTGTTTCTGCTTCTTTAGGACTTTTCTGATTTGTGTGTGAGCCGGTTCCTGGGATCCTAATCTGGGTGCGTGTTTGAGGCTTGCCTCTGAGGTCCACAGGCCCCACGCTGGCCCTGCATGAGTGGACGGCAGAGCACGCCTGCCCGGGAGCCCACGAGGCTGCGGGGCCAGGGACCCTGGGAACCCCTCAGCAGCAGGACTGCAGTGGTACAAGACGGCCACCGGGGGTCCCGATCCCGGCTCTGGGGTCCCTGCTGGGGTTGAGGGGCTGTGGCTGCAGATGCGGACCCGGCAGGGGGACCCCAAACCCAACAGGGCCCTGACTGGCCCCAAGGCTGAGCCTGCCCTGTCCCACCAGCACCCAGACCGATGTTGGGCAGGGACCTTCTTTTCCTTGTCCTGGCCCTCTGAGGTTCCTCCCCGGGGTGTGAGCTGATTCTGAGCACACAGAGGCCTTCCTCCTCTCTGGGGTTCTGGAGCCCCTGGGGGCCTGCAGGGCCTGGGCCTGGGCCTGGCTGTTGTCCTCTGTGCTCAGAAGGCTTCTCCCACCCGCCAACTTCCAGGCACAGCCCCTAGCCCCACGCACAGCCGCCGGGAGGGCATCCCCAGGGGAGGACCCTCTGCTCCGGAGCCGCGTCCCTTGTCCTCCAGGGACAGTGGCCGGAGGCTGGTGCCTCAAGCTCTTGCGCCCCGCGCAGTAGCCCCTGGGTCCATTCGCGACCATAGTGAAGACCCGCAGGCCCCAGGCCCGAGCCGGCTCCTGGGAAGGCCGCGTTCTGGGGCTTCCGCGGGAACACTGGGCCACGCCAGGAGGAAGGGTCCTAACCAGGGTCAGGGAGCATCGGATGCTGCCGGTAGAAGTGGGGGGTGCAGGGCCCCACCGAGGAACCCAGGCCAGCTTCCCCAGCCGCCCCAGCTGCAGCCCTGCGAGGCCAGGTCACAGCGTCCCCGCACCCACGGAACGCAGGACTTTGGCAGACGTTGGGATCCCAGACCTCAGAGCCCGCACAAGCTGACACCTGTTCGCGGGTGCCGCAGCCACCTCCGCTGCAGGGGGTGGGGAGAGGAGGGGATCACAGTGCTGGACATAGACTGGACCACAGCCCCAAGCCCAAGGCGGAGCCGGGGTCCGGCCCAAGGGCACGCCTGGCCCTGCCCCCTGCCCTTGCCCCACCCCCTGCCAGGAGCTGAGTCCCGGAAGCGCCCAGGAGTCGGTGGCATGCGATGCTGCTGTCGGCCACACGGGGGCGGCAGAGTCTCAGAGGAGGCAGCAGCGGGGCCCAATTCCCGGCGTCGGGGTTGGGCTGGCAGTGCCTCGGGAGTCCTCCCCAGAGGCCCGCGTGTGAAACCTCTGGATGGGCTGGGCCTTGGGCACTGAGATGGGTGCTTGGGACACGGGCCTAGGGGACCCCACACGGCCAGCTAGGCAGGCCCAGACAGCCCAGGGTGGGGGTCCCATGGGGGCAGGAGGGGAGAAGCCTGGGCGGTGGAGCAGCTGGGGCATCTGGGGAAGGGCCTGGGGGGCAGAGGGGCGGCTCCCGGGACAGGGACACACGTGGAAGGGCGGGGTTTGTGGCAGTCCCGAAGCCACCTCAAGGGAGGGGGTTCTGGCTGAAGTGCCCTGCCAGGGTCCTTGCTGAAGGCAGGCCAGCTTCACCTGGGGATGGTGGAGGATGAGGAATCCGGTCAGATGGTGAGGGTGACCCTTATCGAGGGTGGTGGGTTTCGAGGGTGAGGCTTCCTGCTACACTGTCTCAGCAGAGTTCCTCCTGAAATTTGATTTCGCAAGGAAGTGCACAGATGGGCCCTGGAGGAGCCTCAGGAGCCTAGCTGGGATTTGGTCCAGCAAAGCATCTTTGCTAATAGTAAGGTTGTAAGGGCATTTCAACTCCTGACTCCCAGACCTGCTCTCAGTGCTGACATTCATGTCGCAAATCGCCCCTAGGGCCTCTGAGTGGGTAGAGCTGGAAATGTATGCAGGTAAACATGCACACATAGCTATACATGCACAGACATACATGCACACTCAATCTGTGTCTGTTTTTATATTTCGCTTTACCTGAGAACCCCACCTGGCTGGGGCGGGGCCAAGTCTCTAGGACCTGGGGCCGGCTGGGACTGCAGTGTCGCCGGACGGACACGAGGGGGCTCCCGAGCCTGACTCTGGGTCCCTGCGGGGACAGGACTGCTGGGGATGGGGCTGTGGCCTCGCAGGCTGACCTGCCAGTGGGGCACAGGATGCCGACCCCGACCGAGGTCTGACTGGCCCCAAAGGCTCAGCCTGCCCCTGTCTGTGCCCAGATCCCGACTGGCAGAGGCGCTCAACACCCCCAGAAAGTTCTGGAGGCCAGGGCTGCAGGCGGGGGCGTCTGGAACGCTGGCCTGGGCTCCTCCGTGGGGCCCCTTGTCCCCGCAGTTCTGCCGGCGGCACCCGATGCTCGCTGACCCTGGTTAGAACCCACTTCCTCCTGGCGTGGCCCAGTGTCCCCTTGGAAGCCCCGGAACGCGGCCTGCCCAGGAATAGGCTTGGGCCTGAGGCCTGCGGGTTTTCAACGTGGTCACGAATGGGCCTGGAGGGCTGCCGCGTGGGGCGCACGAGCTTGGGGGTGTCCTTGTTGCGCTGCGAGTGTCAACCCAGCACCTGCCGCCCGCCCTGAGCAAGGAGGTAGGGAGCACGAGCCCCCGCAGCAAGTCAGGGACCCCGGCCCCACCCACTCCTCTGGGAGGCGTAGGGCCGCCCCCGGCGTCCCTGCGGGACCAGGCCCAGGGCTGTGACCTGTCCACCCCGGGAACGCAGCCGCGCTCCTTCCAGGCTGTTCACGGACCCCACAGTCATTTCGGCTGCAGGGGGCGGGCCCGGAGGGAATCGCAGCGCTGGACACAGACCGGGCCCCTGCCCTGAGCTCAAGGCAGAGCCGAGATCCGGCCCAAGGGCACGCCTGGCCCTGCCCCCCGCCCCTGCCCCTGCCCCACCCCTGCCCCACCCCTGCTCCTGCCCCTGCCCCACCCCCTGCCAGGAGCGGGTCCGGGAAGCGCCCCTGTGGTCGGCCGTGCGATGCTGCTATCGGCCACACGGGGGCAGCAGAGCGTCAGCGGCGGCAGCAGCGGGGCCCAGTTCCCGGCCGCCGGGGTTGGGCTGGCGGTGCCTGGGGGTCCTCCCTAGAGGTCCGCGTGCGAATCGTCTGAGTGCGCTGAGCCCTGGACACTGAGATGGGCGCTTGGCACACGGGCCCAGGGGACCCCGTAAAGCAGCTAGGCAGGCCCAGACAGCCCAGGGTGGGGGTTCCATGGGGGCAGGAGGGGAGAAGTCCGGGCAGTGGAGCAGCTGGGGCGTCCGGGGAAGGGCCTGGGGGGCAGAGGGGCGGCTCCCGGGACAGGGACGCACGTGGAGGGGCGGGGTTTGTGGCAGTCCCGGAGCTGCCTCTGGAGCTTCCATCTGCAGGCCCTTGCGGGCCCGCGTCTGCTTCTCTTGCTGGGCACCCACATCCACTCCCGAGGGGTGCGCGACAACCCCCATTCCAGCCCACTCAGATTGTCTCTAGCCCCTCCCATCACAGTTAACCCCAGTGTTGGTGCTAGACGCCTGCGTGTTTTCCTGTCAGCCTCCGTGTATTCCCGGACGTCCCTCTGCAGGCCCATGCCCACCTCACAGGCAGTCCCACCCTTCCGGGGCTTGCCCTCTCCCCAGTCCCTGGCCCCACCATCACATTGCGGGGAGATGGTCATATGCAACCTCCATAAAACAAAACCCTAACGGAAAAGGCCAGAGTGGGAACTTTGTTTCCACCAGCAGGTGGGGGCAGACACCCTGGCTACCCCCCGGGCAAAACCAGTAAAAATACTGGATTTAAATCCCTTCGAATTCCCCCTTCTACAGGCAAGCTGTTTAGTGAGAAATAAAGGGGCTTGCAAAGATCCACCCCAGATGGGCGGGCAGCCCCCACGCGTCTTGGGCTCCTGGATGCTGCTCCTAGGGAAGGGCCTGTCCAGGACAGGGGCCAGTGGGAGCCCCCGCCTGACCACAGGCTCTTCTTCAGCACAGGTCAGAAGCACTGGTGCCCGCCATGTGGAGTGGCCCTGGTACTGACCACCTGGGGTCTGAGGTGGTCCTGGGTTGTAAGAGTCTCCGGTGCTTGTGAAAAGCTCGCACATCCTTCCAGGGGAGACTCGCACGCGGGGTGAGGGCAGGAGCAAGAGCGGGAGCTCGTAATTACACAGGAAAACAGGAAACCCTGAGCCCCAGGCTCGGGAAGCGGCGGAGGGTCAGGTTTGGAGGGGCCTCGTCTCCCACCACCTCCCCATTTGCACCCCCAATCCCTGCCCTCCCAACTTTCCTCACTTGATCACTGCCCCCCACCCCGTCCTCTCTCTGCCATCTCCCTCCCAGGAGGGGCTGCTCCTGCCGAGCACGTGGTGCCCTTCCTCCCACCAAGCTTAGTTATATTTGAAAATACAACATTCGAAACGTGCAAAGAATGGAGGGGCTTTTCTGTGAGTGCAGAGTGCCCCTCCCGTGTCCCCCCACCAGGGGGCTTCCCTGTCCAGTCATGGCTTGTCCCCTTTAATTTAACAAAACGTCTTCACCACAGTGCATGTGTGTTCTATAAAAGGAGTATTGTAAGTTAATGTTTTTAATACAGAAAAAAAAAAAAAACCCCAAAAAACCAAAACAATGTAACTATCCTAAGTCATGTTGAGAGGGGAGTGCCAGGTGGGAGTTGAACTGCGGGACCACCATCCCTCTACCTCCAGCCAGTCCTGGGGGTGTCATGTGGCCTCTTCTGACCAGCCCTGGGCAACCTCTGGATGGACAGGTGGGGGAGGGGCCATGGAGGGTATCTGGGACCAGGAGAGAGAGGCCGTGGCAAGGCAGCGCCAGGAGGGCCCTCCAGAGCCTGAGTGGGCCTGTGTCTGTGGTCCCCAGGTGCGGTCCCTTGAGGTGGTGTGTGGTCCCCCAGGCCTGTGCCCTGCGGTTCCAGTGCCTCCCCAAGCCTCTGCCACTGCCGCCCCCACCCCTGCCCTTTCCTCTCCTTTGTCCGTGCTGGTGGCCCCTCTCTGTCCCACACCGCCCTCCCCGAGGAAAACCTCCACCTTTTCTCTTAGTGAAATAAAAGCCCTTTTCAAGGTGACATGTCACCTACTCACAGAACAGTGCCCCAACCCAGGACGCAGCCTGAGGACCCTCAGGAGCACTGTGTGCCCCCAGGCCTGTCCCTAGTCATCTCCACCGTGGGCCCACCACAGCTGCTGCTGTGAAGGGCAGCCTGGGTCTGAGCCCCATCCCCCTGTGCAGGGCACGGGTCTGGGGTCTGGTTTGTCCCCTGCTGGGCAGTGGGCGGCCTGAGGTGTCTCCCACACACGCTGCCTGTGGCTGGCTGGTGTGGACTGGGCCTGGTGGGCCAGGAGCTGCCCTCACTATGGTGACAGGATCAGGCTGCCAGGCTCCTGTGGGGGCTCAGCAGGAGGGGATGGGGAATGACAATGCTCAAGCCTGACCTGCTGCCCTTGTGGAGGGGACATGGTGCCACGTGGCCAGCCTGGCTGAGAGACCCCCAGGACTGGTGTGGGAGCCTGGGGGAGCCCTGGGCAGGTGGTGGGGCAGTGGGCAGAGGTGGCTGCAGAGGGACAGGGCCTGGCCAGGACTTCACCCCAAGGCTGCTTGAGAAGTCAGCAGGGGCCCAAGGAGATGCAAGGATTGGCAGCTGGGGAGCACAGGGGTACCCCTGAACCATGAGCAGCTACCAGGGACAAAGGTCATGAGCTGAGAGGGGAAAGGCCCAGAGCTGCTGGACGGTGGATTCTGGGCGCCTGATCCATAGGGCGGGGTGGCCCTCTGAGGCACTGCAGGCAAGCTACCAAGGGTGTGTGTGTGAGGGTGTGTGAGTGTGTGTGGGTGTGTGTGAGTGTGTGAGGGTGTGTGACAGTGAGGGTGTAAGGGTGTGTGTGTGAGAGTGTGTGAGGGTGTGTGGGTCTGTGAGGGTGTGAGGGTATGTGAGGGTGTGAGGGTGTGTGAGAGGGTGTGTGGGTGTGTGTGTGAGGGTGTGTGAAAGTGTGAGAATGTGTGTGAAGTGTGTGAGGGTGTGTGTGACTGTGAGGGTGTGTGGGTGTGTGAGGGTGTGAGAGTATTTGAGGTGTGAGGGTGTATGAGAGGGTGTGCGGGTGTGTGTGTGAGTGTGAGAGTGTGAGAATGTGTGTGCAGTGAGTGAGGGTGTGTGTGATGGTGTGTGAGGATGTGTGGGTGTGTGAAGGTGTGTATGTGAGAGGGCATGTGAGGGTGTGAGGGTATGTGAGGGTGTGTGAGGTATGTGTGTGAGGGTGTGTGAAGTATGTGTGAGGGTGTCTAATGGTGTGAGGGTGTGTGAGGGTGTGAGAGGTGTGGGGGTGTGAGAATAAGTGTTTGAATGTGTGAGAGTGTAAGGGTGTGGGGATGTGTGAGGGTGTGTGTGTGAGGATGTAAGAGTGTTGGGGTGCATAAGAGAATGTGAGGGTGTGAGAGCTTGTAAAGGTTTGTGAAGGTATGAGAGTGTGGGGATATGTGGGAGTGTGGGGATGTGTGAGTGTGAGGGTGTGTGAGGGTAAGATTGTGTGGGAGGGTGTGAGTGTGGGATGTATGAGGTCGTGGGGATGTGTGTGTGAACATGTATATGAGAATGTGTGGGTGTGTGAGGGTGTGTGAGGGTGTGAGGGTGTGTGGGTGTGTGAGAATGTGTGGGTATGTATGGATATGTGTGGGTGTGTGTGGATGTGTGTGGGTGTGTGAGAGTGAGAATGTGTGTATGAGGGTGTGTGTGAGAGTGTGTGAGGGTGTGTGGATGTATGGGGGTGTGAGGGTGTATGTGGATGTGTGAGGGTGTGAGGGTGTGCGAGGGTGTGAGGGTGTGTGAGGGTGTGAGGGTGTGAAGGTATGTGGGGGTGTGGGAGTGTGAGGGTGTGTGACGGTGTGAGGGTGTGTGAGGATGTGTGAGGGTGTGAGGAGGTGTTAGGGTGTGAGGGTGTGTGAAGGTGTGAGGGTGTGTGTGGATGTGTGAGGGTGTGTGAGGCTGTGAGGGTGTAAAAGTGTGTAAGGGTGTGTAAGGCTATGTGAAGGTGTGAGGGTGTGTGTAGATGTGTTAGGTGTGAGGGTGTGGGGGTGTGTGGGTGTGTGGGGGTGTGAGGGTGTGTGGGTGTGTGAGGTGTGAGGGTGTGTGAGGGTGTATGAGGGTATGTGAGGGTGTGTGAGGGTGTGAGGGTGTGTGGGGATGTGTGGTGTGTGTGAGGGTGAGTGTGGATGTGTGAGAATGTGAGAGTGTGTGAGGATGTGTGTGGTGTGGGGGTGTGACTGTGTGTGAGGGTGTGTGAGGGTGAAGCTGTGAGGATATGTGAGGATGTGAGGGTGTGTGAAGGTGTGAGGGTGTGTGGGGATGTGTGGATGTGTGAAAGTGTGAGAGTATGCGAGGGTGTGTGAGGATGTGTGTGGATGTGTGGGAGTGTGAGGGTGTGTGAGGGAGTGTGGGTGGGTGAGGGTGTGAGGGTGTGTGAGGATGTGTGGGGGTGTGAGGGTGTGTGTGGATGTGTGAGGGTGTGAGGCTGTGTGAGGATGTGTGGGAATGTGAGGGTGTGTGAAGGTGTGAGAGTGTGTGAGGGTGTGTGAGGAAGAGTGTGGATGTGTGGGAGTGTGAGGGTGTGTGAGGGAGTGTGGGTGTGTGAGCGTGTGAGGGTGTGTGAGGATGTGTGGGGGTGTGAGGGTGTATGAGGATGTGTGAGGGTGTGAGGGTATGTGTGTGGGTGTGTGGGTAGGTGAGGGTGTGTGAGGATGTGTGAGGGTGTGAGGGTGTGTGTGGATGTGTGAGGGTGTGAGGGTGTGTGTGTGGGTGTGTGGGTAGGTGAGGGTGTGTGAGGATGTGTGAGGGTGTGAGGGTTTGTGAGGATGTGTGGAGATGTGAGGGTGTGAGGGCTTGTGGGGATGTGTGGTGTGTGTGGGGGTATGTGTGTGAGCAGCTGTGTGCATTGGCCAAGTTGCCTGCTGCTGTCCTGGCCTGGGGCCAGGTATGTGCCAGCTCTTGTGTTTGTGGCATGCCTGGCGTGTGCTGGGTGCCTGAGTCAGGCTGGGTGTGTCTGGATGTGGCCCTGGGGTGTCCCTTTCTGGACGTGTGTCTCCGTGCAGAACGGAGGTCCTCGTGTTCCCAGCAGGAAGCCCCCAGCCCCAGGCGGGTGCCTGAGAATAGACCTGGGGCCTGTGGGTGTGGCAGGGCTGCCCCTCAGCTCCTCATGGACCCCCTGGCACCCCAGTCCCACCCCTTGTCTGTGATGCTCACTCTCTGAGCCTTCCCTGACCCCATGTGCCAAAGCTTGGCCCAGCAACGCCATGTGTGCACGTGTAAGCATGAACTTGGCAACAGGTGGGAGAATGTGTGCATTAGTGCATGAGCGTGGGTATGGCCTGTGCTTGTCTGGCTGTGGGGCTGGGGCCTCTGTGAGGCTGTGAGCCCGTGTGGGCCTGAGTGTGGCTGTGTGAGCTGTGTGCACACGGCTGTGGCTGAGTGTGAGCCTCTGAGTGTGTGCATCTGTGCTGTGTATCTCTGTGTGTCTATGTGTCTGTGTGTGTCTCTGACTTTATGTGTGTCTGTGTCTCTGTGTGTCTGTGTGTGTGGTAGCGTGTCTGTGCTTGTGTATCTATGCCTGTATGTGTCTGTCTCTGTGTGTGTGCCTCTGTGTGTCTGTGCGTGTGTGGTAGTGTAGTGTGTGTGCTTATGTTTCGGTGTGTCTGTGTGTCTCTGACTCTGTGTGTTTCTGACTCTGTGTGTGCATGTGTGTCTCTGTGTGTGTGGTAGTGTGTCTGTGTGCGTCTCTGACTCTGTGTGTGCCTATATGTGTCTGTCTCTGTGTGTGGTAGTGTGTCTGTGCTTGTGTTTCTGTGTGTCTGTGTGTGTCTCTGTCTCTGTATGTGTGTCTATGTGTCTGTGGTAGTGNTCTGTCTCTCTGTCTGTCTCTTCGTGTCTCTGTGTGTGTCTCTCTGTCTCTCTGCTTCTGTCTCTGTCTTTCTGTATCTCTCTCTCTATCTCTGTTTCTCTGTCTCTTTGTGTACCTCTGTGTCTCTCTCTGTCTCTGTTTTTCCATGTTTCTGTCTATATCTCTGTCTCTCTGCCTCTGTATCTCTGTCTGTATCTCTGTCTGTTCGTGCTCCTGTGTGTGTCTCTCTGTCTCTGTCTTTCTGTATCTCTGTCTATATCTCTGTCTCTCTCGTCTGTCTCTTCCTGTGTCTCTTTTTGTCTCTCTGCCTCTGTCTCTATCTCTCTCTGTCTTTTCATCTCTGTCTGTCTCTGCCTCTCTGTGTCATTTTGTGTCTGTTTCTGTATGTCTCTGTTTGTGTCTCTTCCTCTCTGTCTCTCCTTATCTCTCTCTCTCTCTCTATTTCTTTCTCTCTTTTTGTCTTTCTGTGTCTCTCTGTCTCTGTCTCTTCCTCTCTGTATATATCTCTCTTTCTGTTGATGTCTGTCTGTTTCTCTTCACCTCTCTCTGTCTCTCTTTGTCTCCGTCTTTCTCTGCCTTTCTAACTCTCTGTCTTTCTCTGTCTCTCTGTCTCCATCTCAGTCTCTCTTCTTATCTCTCTGTCTCTCTCACTTTCTGTATCTTTCTGTCTCTAACTGTCTTTCTCTTATCCCTATCACTCTGTCTCTATCTGTCTCTCTATCTCTCTTTCTCTCTCTCTGTATCTCTCTGTCTCTATCTCTGTCTCTCTCTTATCTTTATCTCTATCTCTCTGTCTCTGTCTCTCTCATCTCTATCTCTGCCTCTTTATCTCTCTCTGTCTTTCTCTGTCTCTCTGTATCTCTATCTCTATCTCTGTCTCTTATCTCTATCTCTGTTTCTATCTCTGTCTATCTCTTTCTCTGTCTCTCTCTGTCTATCTCTGTCTCTCTCTTATCTCTATCTCACTGTCTCCATCTCTGTCTATCTCTGTCTCTCTGTCTCTATCTCTGTCTCTCTATCTCTGTGTCTTTCTCTGTCTCTCTGTATCTCTGTCTCTGTTTCTCTCATCTCTATCTCTGCCTCTTTATCGCTCTCTTTCTCTGTCTCTCTGTAATCTGTCTCTATCTCTTTGTCTCTACCTTTGTCTATCTCTGTCTCTGTCTCTCTATCTCTCTCTCTGTCTTTCTCTGTCTCCCTGTATCTCTCTGTCTCTATCTCTATCTCTGTTTTTCTCTGTCTCTCTGTATCTCTGTCTCTATCTCTGTCTCTCTATCTCTCTCTGTCTCTATCTCTGCCTCTCTATCTCTCTCCATCTCTCCCTGTCTCTCTGTATCTCTGTCTCTCCATCCCATGTGGGTCTGTGGGTTTCCCTGAGGCTCAGAGGCCTGTCTCGGCCAGCACAGACGGGGAACAGGGTGCGGGCTGGATGGTGGCCCCTTGGGGGCCAGGCCTAGGGGGTGCAGGTGGGCCCGTGCTGCCGTGCCCCCAACTCACAGACAGGCCCTGGCTCTGGCCCAGCACCTGCTCAGCCGCTTCCAGCTGGAGGCTGAGCTCTGTCCGTTTGCTCTTGGGCCGTGTGTGTTTGGAGCCTTTCCGGAGCCTTGGGTGGGCCCTGTTTCCCCCAGGCCGCCCACGAGCAGAGTGTAGGGCATGTGCGCAGCTCCCAGAGAGGACCTCTGAGGCGGGGTGTGGTGGGCACACACCCGTGAGCCATGGGGCTGGTGGCCCAGAGGCTTGGACATGCCGTGGGCCCCGTAGGAAGTGACAGGGCTTGAGGGAACCTCCGTGTGAGTGTGTGAGGGCTTGAGTGTGTGAGCGTGGGTGTGAACGTGACAGTGACTCTGTCTCTGTCTCTGTCTCTCTGTATCTCTATCTCTCTGTGTCTATCTCTGCCAATCTGTCTCGATCTCTCTCTGTCTCTACATCTCTGTCTCTCTGCCTCTATCTCTATCTCTCTAACTCTGTCTCTGTCTCTGTAACTCTCTTTATCTCTGCCTGTTTCTCTCACTCTGTCTCTGTCTCTCTTTATCTCTGTCTTCGTCTCTGTCTCTCTGTAACTTTATCTCTGTCTCTCTGTTTCTATCTCTGTTTTTCTCTGTCTGTCTCTGTCTATATCTCTGTCTCTCTTTGTCTGTCTGTCTCTGTGTATCTCTGTCTCTCTGTAACTCTTTATCTCTGTCTTTGTCTCTGTGTCTGTGTGTCTCGGTTTTTCTCTCTCTCTGTCTCTGCCTGTTTTTCTCTCTCTGTCTCTGCCAGTGTCTCTTTCTGTATCTGTCTGTGTTTCTTTCTCTCTGTCTCTGTCTCTACCTCTGTCTCTAACTCCTCATCTTTGTCTCTGTGTCTATTTGTGTCTCTGTGTCTCTCTGTGTCTCTGTTTCTTTCTCTGTCTCTCTGTGTCTTTCTCTCTGTGTCTCTGTGCCTCTGTTTCTCTCTCTGTCTCTCTGTGACCCTGTCTTTCTCTCTGTCTCTGTCTATCTCTGTTACTCTGTCTCTGTCTCTGTGTCTCTCTGTCTCTCTTTCTCGGTTACTCTGTCTCTGTGTCTCTGTCTCTCCACACTGTGTTCCTGGTGAAGGAGAAGCCATGTACCTTCCGGCATGATCTGTGCTCAGCTCACAACCACTCCATGATTGAGGACACCCCTCCTTCTAGAAGGTTCCCAGCTAACAGGTGCAGAAGGAGTGAACATTGAAATTGGAGACCCCATCTTGAGACCCTCACGGAACAGTGCCCCTGGGCCATGTCCCCACTTTGGGACACGGGATCTCAGTGTGAGGTTCGCGCTGCCTGACCCCGATCCCATCGATGTGTGGGCCCTTCCTCAGCCCAGGTGATTCCCTGTGGGCACGGGACCGGGCAGTGCTCCCCACGACTGCTGGGCCCCAGGACCGGCCTCCAAGGCTGAACCGCAGCTCTGCCAACTCCACAGACAGCCAGCAGCTCACCCGACAGGGACCAAGATGACAAGGTGCCCAGGGCCGCCCTGTGCGCCGGGACCCAGCTGCAGCCCCAGCAGGACAGGGGTGAGGGTGGGGGGCACAGTGGGACTCCTGAAGACAAACGGCCAGCGCCCTCAGTGAACTCAGTGCCATGAGGAGCGTGTGCACAGGGTGTGGTGGGCGCGTCCCCGTGACCCTGTGTGTGCTGTAGGGTGGCTGTGCCAACTGCCCTCACCACCTGCTGCCCGGGGCCCAGCCTGCCTCGCTGGGGCTGGAGGGTGGATCCAGCAGGGACGGCGTGACACTCAGAGTCATCATGTAGTGACAAGGACGGGGGCTGCTTTCGAAGCTCCCGAATGTTTTATGGGTCACAGTGAAGGTTCACAGGCCTCGGGGAACATGGCCTAGACTGGGTGTGGGTCCAGCCCCTCGGCAGGCAGTGGGTACACGGTATGTCCTCCTCCGTCCCCATCTGTCTGGTCCCCAGCCACACACTCAGCCTGAGTTCCCCACCCCCCGACACCCGACTGCTCAGGCCCAAGTCCCTGAACAAAATCCCCTCACAGCAGGTGCTTCAGAGGGGCCCTGGAACGTGACCAGGGTGAGGGAGGTGCTGTGGGGACTGGGGACCACGCAAGGTGCCCGGCCCAGTGCCAGGGGGAGGTGGGTCAGGGCCCAGGTCTCCGAGGCCTAGGCTGTGCGTGTTGGAAGCCCCAGTGTTGATGGAATCAGATGCCCACATCCTCATCCCCGCCTGGGGCCCCTTCTCCAGGAGCCCTGGGTTCAGTCAGAGTCCAGCCAAGGTCCCCTCCCTGGCCAGAGGCCTCACTGGCTCGGTCACCCTCACCTCACGGCCCCCACCCCCTCACCTGTGCCAGTCTGGGCACTCTGGGCTGCTCCTGGCCCCCTTCCCACAGACACAGACCCGCAGGTTCTTCAGGCCCTCCAGGCCCTCTGCCTACTCCACGGCTCCTGCCCCTGCCCCTGCCCCTGTCCTGTTGACCTCCCAGCGTCCATCCCCGTCCTCAGGCTGCACCCTGCTGGCTGTCCCATTCTCTGACCATCCCCCACTGTCTAGTCCCTCCTGGGACCCGAGGCTGTCCCAGGCCTCAGCCCCCAGGGCTGGGGTCGCAGTGCCCAGGGTCCCGGGACCTCTTGCTCCTGCCTCTGGCATGTTGTTACCCACCCCAGGCTCCCCAGCCCAATGTTCGGGGTCCCGTGTGGGTCTGTGGTTTTCCCTGAGGCTCAGAGGCCTGCCCTGTCTGGCACAGACAGGGAACAGGGTGAGGGCTGGGTGGTGGCCCAGTGACCTCAGGAGCCAAGCCTTGGAGGTGCAGATGGGCCCGAGCTGCCGTGCCCCCCACCCACAGAGAGGCCCCGACTCTGTCCCATCACCTGCTCGGCCGCTCCCAGCTGCAGGCTGAACTCTGCCTATTTGCTCCTGGGCCATGTGTGTTTGGGTGTGAGTGTGGATATGAATGTGACAGTGACTTAGTGTGTGGCTGTGAGCGTGGGTGAGGGTGTGAATGTGTATGGGGGTGTGTGTGTGGGGTATGTTTCTGTGTGTGTTTGTGTGTGAATGTTGTATAATAGCTGCAGTGTGTGGTGTGTGTTTGTGTGAGTGTGTGAGGGGGCTTGCACCTGAGTTCCTGGGCCCAGCTTGCTGCCTCTTTCTCCCTGTGTTCTCTGCCTCTGTTGTGTTCTCTGCCTCTGTTGTGTTCTCTCTGTATTTCTGTGTCCGTGTCTCCTTTTCCTTGTTCCCATCTCCTCTCTTTTTCTTCCATCTCTGTCTCTCCCTGTCTCTGTTTCTTCTTATCTCTGTCACCTCATCTCTCTCTTTGTCTCTTGTGTCTCTGTCTCACTGTTCTCGCCTCTGTCCCTCCCTGTCCCTGTCTCTTATCTCTCTCCATCCCTATCTCTCTCTCTTTGTTTGTCTTTGTCTCTCCTTTCCTATCTCTGTGTCTCTTGTCTCTCCCCATCCCTGTCTCTCTCTCTCTGTATCTCTTATCTCTCCCCATCCCTGTCTCTCTCTCTGTCTCTGTCTCTATGTCTCTTGTCTCTCCCCATCCCTGTCTCTCTCTGTCTGTGTCTCTTATCTCTCCCCATCCCTGTCTCTCTCTATGTCTCTGTGTCTCTTATCTCTCCCCATCCCTGTCTCTCTCTGTCTATGTCTCTGTGTCTCTTGTCTCTCCCCATCCCTGTCTCTGTCTGTGTCTCTTATCTGTTCCCATCCCTGTCTCTCTCTCTGTCTCTGTGTCTCTTATCTCTCCCCATCCCTGTATCTGTCTATGTCTCTGTGTCTCTCTGGGTCCCTGGTCCAATGTCCCTTTCCCAGAACCCCTGTTTCCCTGGTGTGGGGTGCAGGGCTTGCTGTGGCCCTGTGGGCTGTGCCTGTGCTGGACACAGCCTGCTGGGGCAGCTGCTCAAGCCCCAGGGCTGGGCACTGCATCCTGGCTGTGGCCAAGGGCCCTGGGGAGAGCTGAGGGAGGTGCATGCAGGGTGTGGGGCCCACCATGGTCACTGCCAGACGCTCAGTGCCAGTGCCCCCCTTGGTCTGCTGTGTGGTGGGCACGGCCCTCATGAAGGCTGCCCATGGAGGACGCCTGCCTCCTGGAGAGCCCGGACAGGTGGACAATGACCTGTGCAGACCCTGGAGGAACCCAGGCTGGCCCTGGCTGGTCCCAGATGACCCCGGATGGCCCTGGCTGACCCTGGATGACCCCAGATGACCCTGGCTGACCCCAGATGGCCCTGGCTGACCCTGGCAGAAACCAGGCTGACCCTGGCTGGCCCTGGCTGGCCCTGGCTGACCCTGGCTGACCCCGGATGACCTCAGATAGACCATAGTTGACCCTGGCTGACCTCTGCCAACCTTGGACCTGGAAAGCCCTGGCTGACCCTGAGCGGCTTGGGGCTGGGCCTCCCTGTGGCTGCAGCCCCTTGCTCAGGCCCCAGGCGCACCTGGCCAGGTCTCGGTTTTGGGGCATGTTTCTCAGAACAGCAGTTCTCTGGCTGGTACACCTGCCTGGGCTGTGTTCACAATGACTCAGCCGCCCCACAGGGCTATTTTGGGTATTTCTGCAGGTGATGGGGTACAAGAGGCTTCAGGAGAAAGAGAAAAGCAAGAGAATACAAACAGCATGTCCTCCCCCCACCTTCCTGTACCCACTCCTGTACTGTACTCCCTCCCCAGTGGTAAATCCAGACCTGGGGACCCCTTAGGGGCTGGGGGTGTAGATCATGGGGCCTGGGCTGGTCCTCTCCCCACCAAGTCCTCCTGGGGCCTACACACCCCTCTGAGCCTAGAAAAAATGGAGCAAGTCATTGGGGTCATTTCTTCATCTACCACCGAGTGCATGCATTGAGAGGGTCTCGGCTTCCCTGGAGACCTCCCTCCACTGCTGCAGGTCACTCACTAATGAGGGCAAAGGTTCAGAAATCAGACAGGACTCAGTGTCTAGACAGACTGATACAGGCTCAGAAAAGGAGTAAGACTTCAAAATGAATATGTATAAGAAAAGGATCAGGAATCAGTGATCAGGGACAGGGATTCATGATCTGGTCTAGGGCTCAGTGGTCAGGAACAGGGCCCAGTGATCAGGACTAGGGCTCAGTAATCAGGACTAGGGCCCAGTGATCAGGACCAGGACCCAGCGATAGGGTCCAGGGCTCAGTGATCAGGAACAGTGCTCAGTGATCAGGACCAGGACCCAGTGATCTGGTCCAGGGCTCAGTGATTTGGTCCAGGGCTCAGTGATCAGGAACAGGGGTTAGTGATCAGGAACAGGACTCAGTGATCAGGACCAGGGCTCAGTGATCAGGAACAGGGCCCAGTGATCAGGACCAGGGCTCAGTGATCAGGACCAGGGCCCAGTGATCAGGACCAGGGCTCAGTGATCAGGAACAGGGCTCAGTGATCAGGACCAGTGCTCAGTGATCGGGTCTGGGGCTCAGTGATCAGGTCCAGGGCTCAGTGATTGGGTCCGGGGCTCAGTGATCTGGAACAGGGCCCAGTGATCGGGTCCGGGGCTCAGTGATCGGGAACAGGACCCAGTAATTGGGTCTGGGGTTCAGTGATCAGAACCAGGGCTCAGTGATCGGGAATAGGGCCCAGTGATTGGGTCTGGGGCTCAGTGATCAGAACCAGGACTCAGTGATCAGGAACAGGGCCCAGTGATCGGGTCTGGGGCTCCACGATTGGAAACAGTGGTCAGTTATCAGGACCAGGGGCCAGTGATCTGTCCAGGGCTCAGTGATTAGAAACAGAGGTCAGTGGTCAGGATCAGAGCTTGGTTACCAGAAATAGGGCCCAACAATGAGGATCAGGGTTCAGTGATAAATACCAGGGTTCAGTGATCAAAAGTAGGACTGAATGATTAGAATCAGGGCCCAGTGATCAGGACCAGGACTGGATGATCAGCACCAGGACTCAGAAGTCAAGAGCAGAGCCCATCGATCAGGACCAGGATTCAGGGACCAGAACCAGGGACCATTGGTCAGAACCAGAGCCCAGTGATTGGGAACAAGACCCAGTGATGAGGGCCAGGGCTCAGTGGTCAGGACCAAGATTCAGGGATAAGAACAGGACCCAGTGATCAGGACCAGGGCACAGTGATCAGGGCCAGAGCTAAAAAATCAGGACCGGTACCCAGTGATCAGGACCAGGGCTCAGTGATCATACCTAGGGCTCAGTGATAAGACCAGGACTGAGTGACCAGGACCAGGGCCCAGTGATCTGGTCCAGGGCCCAGTGATTAGGACCAGGGCCCAGTGATCTGGTCCAGGGCCCAGTGATTAGGACCAGGGCTCAGTGATGAGGGCCAGAGCTCAATGATCAGGACCAGGACCCAGTGATCAGGACCAGGGCTCAGTGATTGACTATTGACTAGGACCAGAGCTCAGTTATTGAGTGTTGACTGGGACAAGGGCTCAGTGGTGAGGACCAGAGCATAGTTAGCAGGACCAGGGCCCAGTGATCAGGGCCAGGGCTCATTGATCCAGAACATTGCCCAGTGATCAGGATCAAGACTCAGCAATCCAGCCGGGACTGAGTTATTAGGACCAGAGCCTAGTGATCCAGACTAGGGCTCAGTGATCATGACCAGGGCCCAGTGATCAGGACCAGAATTGAGTGATCAAGTCTAGGACTCAGGGATCAGGACCAAGACTGAGTGATCAGGACCAAGACTCAGTAATCAGGACCAGGGCTCAGGGGTAAGGACCAGAGCACAGTTAGCATGACCAGGGCCCAGTGATCAGAAACAAGGCCCTTTGATCAGGGCCAGGGTTCATTGATCAGGAGCAGGGTTCAGTGATTAGGATCAGGGCTCAGTAATCAGGACCAGGGCCCAGTGACCAGGATCAGGGTCTAATAATCAGGACCTGGGCTGAGTGATCAGGTCTAGGGCTGAGTGATGAGGACCAAGATGGAGTGATCAGGACCAGTGCTGTGTGATCTGGACCAGGACTGAGTGATCAGGACCAGGGCTGTGTGATCTGGACCAGGGCTGAGTGACCAGGACCAGGGCTGAGTNGATCTGGACCAGGGCTGAGTGACCAGGACCAGGGCTGAGTGATCAGGTTCAGGGTCAAAAACAGGAGTAGGACTCAGTGATCAGGACTAAGGCTCAGTGATCAAGGCTAGAATTGAGTGATCAGGAACAGGGCCCAAGTAGTAGGACCAGAGCTCAGTGATCGGTAAAACGGCCCACTGGTCAGGACCAGGGCCCTGTGATCAGGATGAGGACCCAGTGAGGAGGACTAGGGCTGTCTAGGTTGTGGGGAACAGGGATCCCACATAGTTCTTGGGAGCAGGCTTCTTTGCCATGGTCTCTGGTGAATCCAGCATTCATCCTTGGGCCTCAGCCTCATGCAAGATCAGGTTGTTTCTTGATTTTGGGACTAGGGGTACCCTCTGTCCATGCCTACCATGACCACCATGACACCCAGGGGGACTTTGAAGCAGGCGTTCTCCGGTCTAAAGCCACCACCCTTTCCCTGACCCCCATCTCCTCATTCAGAGTCTGTGAACATTTTCCTTGGGACCACTTTATTGCACCTGGAAGGGATGTGAGTAAGGGCGGGTAGGTGATTTCTGAAAGGGCTGAGTTCTGGCAAGCATAGCTGGCTTCTCCAAGAGGTTCCTCCACACTTCTTCCCTGCAAAGACAGAGGGGTCACAGCCTGAAGGAGCAGCACCCTTGCCAATGCCCTCTGTCCTAGCCCTGGCCTGGCTCATGGGAGCCTGGACGGAATCCTGGTTACTGTACTGGAGAGAAGCTCAGCCCTGACCCTGGGCCTGCCTGTGTGGTCAGTGTCTGTGAAGGGCCCCCCAGGAGAGCACGTGCCCCCACAGTGGGAGCAGGTGGTGCTCTCCTCACAGCCAAGCACTGCAGCCCACCCCATCCACTGTGGGCTCATCCCTCTCCTGGGCTCCTACCTGTGCCTTGCTGGCTCCCGTTCAGTACTGGGGGCCCTCCCTGTTGCCAGATGGACCCCGGACGCTGGTCACGGTCAGCGCTGTGCTATAGAACAGGCTCAGCAGGAAGAGGGTGAGGAAGGTGATGGTGGTGGGCCACAGGTTGGCACCAGGGGTCTCCTCCTCCAGGGTCTCCTGCGGCAAGTCCAGCACCACATAGGGAGGCAGCATCTGCCAATCTGTAACACAGCAAGAGCCTTCCAGGCCCAGACTCATGTGAATAGTGGGTATGCTTCCTTGGGGTCTGGGGACAGTGGGGTCTGGGTCCCCATCTAAGGCCAGAGACTCCCCCAGGGAGGATGAGGAGGCAGGGTCCCAGGTGAGGGGCTGGGACTTTCTGTCTTTGAGGTTCTTAGGGCACTTCAGGGAGAGACTCAGCAGGGCATAAAGTGGACACCATCTGCTTCTCTAAGGGTAGTTTGAGCCCAAACTACCTCCCACCCCCTCACCCCCCACCCCCACCCCGTCTCAGTCCCAGCCACGTATTCAGTGACTGGGTCCTGGGGCCAGAGAGGACCAGATACACCCACCCTCAGGGATATCTGGATCCAAGACGGAGACCTGGGTCTGACATTCAGTGTGCCAAAGATTGAATGGGCAAGACCAGAGGCCTCTGTTGCCTTCCCAGGGAATGTGGCTGAGGGGTTACAAGGGAGGGCCAGGTGAGGGCTACCAGCACAGGCATTCTTATTTTCCTCAGGGTCTCAGGGCATAGACCTCCCTTGTACAGCTGTACCTGCTTGTCATATGCTGATACATCCAGTCATTCACCTATCTTTCTATCCTTCCGTCCATCTATCCATCCATCCATCTACAAAGCTATTATCTGTATCTCCACCCCTCCATCGATAACACTCTTACCCACTCACCCATCCATTCATCCTTCTTTCATCTATTAATATAAGGCTATCATTTAAATATCCACCCATATATCTATAAAGCTATTTTCCATCCGTTCATCCTTCTTCCATCGATCCATCCGTCCACCCATCCATCTATAAAGCTGTTTTCCATCCATTCACTCATCCATCCATAAAGCAATTCTCCATCCATTTGTCTTCCATCCACCTATCCTCCATAGATCTACCCACCCATCTATCCTCAATCCTCCATCCATCCATCCGTGCTCCATTCACCCCTCCATCTATCTTCCATCCTCCATCCACCCATCCATCCTCCATCTGCCCACCCATCCATCATCCATCCATCCATCCATCCATCCATTCATCTCCCATCCTTCATTCATCCACTCATCCATCCTCCATCCACCCGTCCACCTATCCTTCATCCATCCATCCATTATATATCCATCCGTCCACCTTCCATCAGCCATTTACCCACCCATCCATGTTACCACCCATCCATCCTCCATCTACCAATCCCCATCCGCCCATCCATTCATTATATGTCCTAGGATCTACCCATGTGTCTGCCTGATCTCTGTCTGCTGGTTCAGCCCCTCATCTATTGATTCTCCCTCTTTCCCTGTCTCTTTAAAAGCCCCTCCTCTGGGCCAGGTCCTGGGTCCCATGGGCTGGAAGGCTTCTCTGTGGCAGGGCTTCCTTGGGTGACCTGTTGCTCTCACCCTCTGGTGACTGGACCCTCAAGGGTGACAGTAACCTCCAACTCACCTTGGCCCTGAGAGCAGAGAGGCAGCCAGAAGGCGGGGGTGCCTGGGGAGGCCCGGAAGACGTCTAAGGCAAGAGCAGGGGCCCCACTGCCCCCTTGTGGGAGTCCTGGTGCCAGGTGTCCCCACAGTGGTTGTGGCACAGTTCTTCCACTCCTGGGAGCCCCAAGCAGAAGCCAGAGACATGCAGAGGGGCCCTGGGCAGGCCCTGTTTCACTGGCCTGCTTCTGATGCTACCCCACGCGGCCCCTCCCTGTCTATGCTTACAGTCCTAGTTGGGCTTAGGAAGGGATGGGAGACTTGGCCAGGCAGGGAGCAGGGGCTGCCTGGGAGGGGATCTGTGGAGTTGGTCCCTGAGCTGTGCAGAGTGGAAACACAGGGAGGCCAGAGGGGCCTGGGGCAGCAGGCTGAGCCTGGGAATGCCCGCTGGGGGCTTGGGAGGGGACTCCCCTGGCTTTTCTGGAGCTGGGTCTGGGCTGTGAATGCTCTGCTCCTGCAGGGCTCAGGCGTATATGTGGGTGTGAGTGTGCACGTGTGTTCGTGTGCCCCGTACAGAGCAGTGTGGTTAAGGGGAGGTGCCCCTTTCTGTATGTGTCAGTGGGGACATCCTGAGGCCGGGGCCCTCCTGGAGCTTGTCCTCCCAGGGGGGCCCTGGAGTCCAGCCCCTCACTCCCTCGCTGCTCCTCCCACTACCTGCCTCTTTCTCGGCCAGCCTGCTCTTCTCACACTCTCTATTCCCTCCCAGCTGCAGCCAGAGGCAGCTCTCTCAGGGACAAACGGCCATGCCGCTGCCCACTCAGAACTCTCCGGGGCATGTGCGTCTCTCAGAACCCACCCTGGGCGGTGCCTGCCTTGGCAGACCTAAGATTTCACACCAGCGAGGCCTCCTGCACCACACACTCTGACACTCACAACTCACACTCACACCAGGGCGGAAAGGCTCACAGGGGTGCCAGGGCCCCCCGAGGCTCAGGGCAGGGGTGTTCTTCCCTCTCTGTGCCCCGGCCCTTTCCCACGTGCTGAGACCCTGAGGATGGATAGAGGCGCCGGATGGAAGCGTGGGGCTGCTTGGGGGAGCATGGAGTTTATTCAGGGGTGGGGACAGGCAGGCGGCTCAGTAGCAGGTGCCGTCCACTTCCGCCATGACCACAGACACATTGACGTGGGTGGGTTTACCCGCCAGGCGGTCGATGGTCTTCTGTGTGAAGGCCAGCGGCAGGGCCTCGTGGCCCACCATGCAGGAGAAGGTGTCCCCCTTCTTCCAGTCCTCGGCTGCCACGCGCAGTATGCTGGTCACGGCGAAGGTGGTGGTGCCCTGGCTGGGCTCCTTCCGGGATTCCCAAGTCAGGTACTTGTCACGGGGCAGCTGCTCTGTTCCCTTCAGCCAGCGAACCAGCACGTCCTCGGGGCTGAAGCCTCGTGCCAGGCACGTCAGTGTCACCAGCTCGTTCAGGGCCAGCTCCTCCGACGGCGGCGGCAGCAGGTGGACCTCGGGCCGAAATGTGTTTTCTGGAGGGTAGAGAGCCAGGTCAGGGGCTGGGCAGGGGATGAGAGAGCCTCTACTGCTCTGGTGGGCACCCCGGGCTGTGTCCTGGCCCCCTCAGCCTGCCTCAGTTTCCCTCTGCACTTGGCATGAGCACCCAAGCCCAGGACTGGGAGGGAGGAGGCAGGCCGGGAATATGCTTTGCAAACCAGAGCCCCGAGCAGGGTCTGGACCCACCGGATTTTGAGATGGTGGCAGTTAGCTGGGTCTTCAACTCAGGGTGATTAGCAGTGCAGGTGAAGGTCACCCTATTGTTCCATGGCTCAGCACAGCCGGGCAGGACACTGGACACACTGTAGCAGCCACAGGGGTCACGCTCAGGTGACTGTTGGACAGCGTTCTTCCCACTTGAGGGCGTCCAGGTGAAGGTGGCACCCGAGGGATCTCTCAGGCCGGTCAGTGTGCACGTGAGGTTCGCTTCTGAACCTAGGAGCAGGTCCTCGAGGGCTGGTCGGTGCAGTGACAGTCGGGGTTCATCACATAAGCAAGAGTTGGGTTTGGGAACTGCAGTGGAGAGATGGCCTGAGCTGGTCAGCACGCCCTTCCCCGTGCCCCCGCCTTGCCCCTCCTGGCCTGTCTACCACCACCTCCTGGGGCTCGGCCCGCAGTCCACTCTGGTGTGAGTGAAGGGGTGGCTCCCTGTGGGGAACACGGGTCCAGGCGCAGTGTCAGGGCAGGCTGGGATGGCCCCGCCCCACTCCCCAGCCTGCCCTCTAACCGCAGGGCACGGCCACATCCTGGCTGGGATTCGTGTAGTGCTCCACGTGGCATGTCACGGACTCGCTGGCTGGGCACTGTGCGGCTGGCAGGGTCAGCTGGCTGCTCGTGGTGTACAGGCCGCTGGAGGCGTCCTGGCTGGGCGGGAAGTTTATGACGGTCACACCCGCTCCGCTTTTGTTCCAGGTCACGTTGAGTGGCTCCTGGGGGAAGAAGCCCTGGACCAGGCAGGCGACGACCACGTTATCTGACTGGGTGCCCTCGAGGCTCAGCGGGAAGACCTTGGGTTTGGTCGGGGATGCTGGAACACAGAATGCGCTGTGAGGACGTGGCCCTCATGCCATGTCCCCAGGAGAACAGGCTGTGCCTGCCTCTCCTCTACACTGGAGGAACCCAGCACAGAGAGGCCCGGTGACGGCCCCAAGGTCACACAGCTCCTGCACCACAGGCCTGCATTTGGACCTGGCTGTCTGATCCCAGCGACACGGTTTCTGAACATGCTCCTCAGATAGGGCCTCTGACCCAGGCCATCCCAGACACAAGTTGTATTAAACAGGGCTCTGCTATGGAGTGGCCGAGTCCCCTGAGCTCCCTGACTGCAGCTCCTGCTCTGGGTGGGGGACATATCTTGCTCTCTCCCCTGAAGCTAGAGAGAATCTTGGCGGGGGCTCTGAGGAGGTAGCCTGGGCTCTGAGTACTGTGTGCTTGGGGTAGGGGTGGGACGGCTTGGCTGTGACCCCACCTCCCTGTCCCCAGTCAGGGTCTCAGTCCAACACCCACCACTCCACGAGCCCCACCCCAGGCCCAAACAAGCCACAGTGGACCCCTGTGGCCTATGAGGTCTCAGGACCAGAGGCCAACAGGCTAACCCATGTCCCCGCCAGGCCCTCCAGGGCAGGGCCTGCTACACCGGGGAGCTCTGGGCCGGGGAGCTCTGGGCCGAGCCCATTCCAAATTTCCTTCAGGCAATGGGCAAGAGGAAAGACAGAATCATGGTGCAACAGAGCTGCATGGCCCTCAGAACCCTAAGAACACAGCTGCATGGTCCTCAGAACCCTAAGAACACAGCCAGGCTCAGGGCTCTGCAGGTGGAGTCACACTCAACCCACAGCCTCCTTCCCACATTAGCAGCCACCTCAGCCCATCCAGCCCAGCCCAGGCCAGTCCAGCTCAGTCCAGTCCAGTCCAGCCCAAGTCAGCCTAGCTTAGCTCAGCTCAGCTCAGCTCAGCCCAGCTCAACCCAGGTCAGCCCAGCTCAACCCAGGTCAGCCTAGCCCAGGACAGCCTAGCTCAGTACAGCCTAGCTCAGTACAGCTCAGCTCAGCTCAGCTCAGCCCAGCCCAGCCCAGTCTAACCCAGTCCAGCCCAACCCAGCTCAGCTGAGCTCAGCCAAACCCAGCTCAGCTCAACCCAGCTCAGCTTAGCCCAGCTCAGTCCAGCCCAGTCTAGCTCACCCCAGCCTGGTTCCAGGTCAACCCAACCCAGCTCAGCCCAGCCCAGCTCAGTCCACCTAAGCTCACCCAGCTCAGCCCAGCCCAGCCCAGTCCACCTAAGCTCACCCAGCCCAGCTCAGCCCAGCCCAGCCCAGCCCAGCCCAGCTCAGCTCAGCCCAGCCCAACCCAGCCCAGCCCAGCTGAAACCAGCCCAGCTTAGCTCAGTCCACCTAAGCTCACCCAGCTCAGCCCAGTCCAGCTCAGTCCAGCTCAGCCCAGCCCAGCCCAGCCCAGCCCAGCCCAATCCAGCCCAATCCAGCCCAATCCAGCCCAATCCAGCCCAGCCCAGCCCAGCCCAGCTCAGCTCAGCCCAGCCCAGCCCAACTCAGTCCACCTACACTAACCCAGCTCAGCTCAGCTCAGCTCAGCCCAGCCTAGCCCAGCTCAGTCCACCTAAGCTCACCCAGCTCAGCCCAGCCCAGTCCAGCTCAGCTCAGCTCAGCCCAGCCCAGCCCAGCTCAGTCCACCTACGCTAACCCAGCTCAGCTCAGCTCAGAACAGCCCAGCTCAGTCCACCTAAGCTCACCCAGCTCAGCCCAGTCCAGCTCAGCTCAGCTCAGCTCAGCCCAGCCCAGCCCAGCCCAGCTCAGCCCAGTCTAGCTCAGCCCAACCCAGCTCAGCACAGTCCAGGTCAGTCTAGCTTAGCCCAGCCCGGCCCAGTCCAGGTTAGCTCAGCTCAGACCGACTCAGCCCAGCTTAGCTCAGCTCAGCCCAGCCCAGCCCAGCCCAGCTCAGCCCAGCCCAGCCCCACCGGGTCCAGCTCAACCCAGCCCAAGCTTAGCCCAGCCCAGCCCAGCTTAGCCTAGCCCAGCTGAACCCGGCTCAGCCCAGGTCAACCCAACCCAGCTCAGCTCAGTCTAGCTCAGCCCAGCCCAGCTCAGCCCAGCCCAGCTCAGCCCAGTGTAGCTCAGCTTAGCCTAGCTCAGCTCAGGTCAGCCCAGTCCAGCTCAGTCCACCTAAGCTCACCCAGCCCAGCCCAGCCCAGCCCAGCTCAGCCTAGCCCAGCTTAGCCTAGCCCAGCTGAACCCAGCTCAACCCAGGTCAACCCAAACCAACCCAGCTCTGCTAAGTCTAGCTCAGCCCAGCCCAGCTCAGCCCAGTTCAGTCCAATCTAGCCCAGTTCAGCTCAGCCCAACCCAGCTCAGTCCAGCCCAGCCCAGCTTAGCCTAGCCCAGCTGAACCCAGCTCAGCCCAGGTCAACCCAACCCAGTTCAGCTCAGCCTGGGTCAACTCAACCTAGCCCAGCTCAGCCCAGTCTAGCTCAGCCCAGCCCAGCTCAGCACAGTCCAGGTCAGTCTAGCTCAGCTCAGCCTAGCCCAGCCCAGCCCAGCCTAGCTCAGTCCAGCCTAGTCCAGCCCAGTCCAGCCCAGCCCAGCCCAGCCCAGCCCCGCCGGGTCCAGCTCAACTCAGCTCAGCTCAGCTCAGCCCAGCCAAGTCCAGCCCAGCCCAACTCAGCCTACCCCAGCGCAGCCCAGCCCAGCTCAGCTCAGCCCAACCCAGCCCAAGCTCAGCCCAGCCCAGCTTAGCGTAGCCGAACTGAACCCAGCTCAACCCAACCCAACCCAGCTCAGTCCAGCCCAGTTGGGCCCAGTGTAGCTCAGCTTAGCCTAGCTCAGCCCAGCCCAGCTCAGCCCACCTCAGCCCAGCCCAGCCCATCCCAGCTCAGCCCAGCCTAGCCCATCCCAGCTCAGCCCAGCCCAGCCCAGCCCAGCTCAGCCCCAGCCCAGCCTAGCTCACCCCAGCCTGGTTCAGCTCAGCTCAGCTCAGCCCATCCCAGTCCAGCTCAGCTCAGCTCAGCTCAGCCCAGCCCAGCTCAACCCAGCTCAGCTCAGCCTAGCCCAGCCTAGCTTAGCCCAGCCTAGCTCACCCCAGCCTGGCTCAGCCCAGCCCAGCCTAGCTCAGCCCAGCCTAGCTCACCCCAGCCTGGCTCAGCCCAGCCCATCCCAGTCCAGCTCAGCTCAGCCCAGCCCAGCTCAGCTCAGCTCAGCTCAGCCCAGCCTAGCTCAACCCAGCTCAGCTCAGCCCAGCCCAGCCTAGCTCAGCCCAACCTGGTCCAGTTCAGCCTGGCTCAGCCCAGCCCAGCTCAGCTCAACTCAGCTCAGCTCAACTCAGCCCAGCTCAGCCCATCGCAGTCCAGCTCAGCTCAGCCCAGCCCAGCTCAGCCCAGCCCAGCTCAGCTCAGCCCAGCCCAGCTCAGCCCAGCCTAGCTCAGCCCAGCCCAGCTCAGCCCAGCCTAGCTCAGCCCAGCCCAGCTCAACTCAGCTCAGCTCAGCTCAACTCAGCCCAGCTCAGCCCAGCTTAGTCCACCTAAGCTTACCCAGCCCAGCCCAGCCCAGCCCAGCCCAGCCCAGCCCAGCCCAGCCCAGCCCAGCCCAGCCCAGCCCAGCCCAGCCCAGCCCAGCCCAGCCCAGCCCAGCCCAGCCCAGCCCAGCCCAGCCCAGCTCAGCCCAGCTCAGCCCAGCCCAGTCCAGCTTAGGCCAGCCCAGCCTAGCTCAGGCCAGATCAGCTCAGCCCAGCCTAGCTTAGCACAGTCCAGGTCAGCCTAGCTCAGCCCAGCCCAGCCCAGCCCAGCCCAGTCCAGCTCAGCTCAGCCTGACTCAGCCCAGCTCAGCTCAGCCCAGCCCAGCCCAGTCCAGCCCAGTCCAGCCCAGCCCAACCCAGCCTGGTCCAGTCCAGCTCAGCCCAGCTCAGCCTCAGCCCAGCTCAGCCTCAGCCCAGCCTAGCTCAGCCCAGTCCCGCCCAGCTCAGCCCAGCCCAGTCCAGCTCAGCCCCAGCCCAGCCCAGTCCAGCTCAGCCCCAGCCCAGCCTCAGCCCAGCCCAGCCTCAGCCCAGTCCAGCTCAGCCCAGCCTCAGCTCAGCTCAGCCTAGCCCAGCTCAGCCCAGTTCAGCTCAGCCCCGTCCAACCCAGCCTAGCTCAGCCCAGGGCAGCCCAGGGCAGCCCACATGGACGTGTATCAACTGGCTCCAGGTCATCTTCTCCTCTGCCCTCTGGCTCGGCTCAGCCTAGGCCTCAGCTCAGCCATGAAAGCTGTTCACCTTGTATCCCAGGAAGGGCTGGGTCATCCCAGTTTAGGCCTGGCCAGCCTGGCTTAGCCCCAGTGCCCAGATCCTTCCTGTCCGGTTAGGAAGTCTTGTCCTGTGGTTCCAGAGTCTCTGTGGTGGCCTCTTTTGTCCTTCCCTCTTATCTTGGTGCCTGTTATCCACCTTTTGCTTCCAGAAGGGGCCAGGACCAGCCTGGCTGGACTCTTCAATGTGCAGAGGAGGAGATGCAGGCCTGGAGACCTCCAAGACCTACCTGGTCAGGCTGTTGGAGGACCCACCGGGCTGAGTGGGTGGCCTCTGGTGTGCAGGCCGTCATGGCAGGTGCACCCTCACAGGCGTGTGGCGAAGAGGGGCTGCTGTGGGGAGGGTGCCCAGGCCCGGCCCAGGCCCTGCCCTGATGGCTGTCTGTCCTTAGCAGACCCCTGCTCCGCCGCTCTGCCTGTGTCCACAGATGTGGCTGGATGCTGAGGGGCTGGAGGGGAGGGCCTGCATGCCTGTATGTCTGGCCTACAGATGGGGTCACTCGCCCACTTCCTGCCCCAGCAGACACGGCCGTGCGGCTCCACGTCATGTCTGGTCTGTGGTCTGGCTGTGGTGGGGCCAGGTGTGTATGGCCAGGGCTCTGTGACCCCACCGGCCATGGAGCTTCACGGCTCCACATGGCTCCACAGGGCGGGGTGGGGGCCACAATTCAGGGAAACAGGAACAGACACGGTTGGAGGCTCAGAGACCCTGAGACAGAGATGGCAAAGGGGAGACACAGGGCCAGAGAGGGTCCCCCACCACCCGCAGGGAAAGGGCGCCTGTGAGTGGACCCCCGGTGAGGGGCCTTGGGGCCTCAGGGCGGGCATGCGGCTGGGGAGAGTGAGTCTTGCGCTGCTGGGTTGGAGCCACTCCGGCCTGGCCTCCCTCAGCCTGCCCCACGGGCCACGGGGGGTCCCAGACTGCAGCCCAGGGTGGGGGCATGGGGGGCACCCCGTCTCCTAGCTGCAGCCCTGCAGGTCAGGTTGGCCAAGGTGCCTGCTCTACCCTGTCCAGCGCTGCCCAGGTGGCACTCCTACTGTGGATCACTGGGGAGCTGGCCGTGGCGTTGGAGAGATCCTGCCAGCGACGCTGGTCCTGGAGTCAGGGGAGGCCAGCTCTTTCTGGGGGCTCGGGTGGCACTGGCAATGGGAGGCCAGGGGCGCTTCACAGAGGAGCTGCTGCCGCGGAGTCCTGGAAAGTGTGGGCGTGAATGGAAGATGCCCTGGCCATGGCGCCGGGCCGCCCCGGCAGAGGCTATCGGGTGAAATCCAGCGAGTGTCAGTGAGGCTGGATCAGGGCAGGTGGGGGGCAGGGGAGGAGGGAGGTAGCCTGGGGCTGCCCCAGGGTCCTGGGAAGACACACCCTGGTGGTTCAAGGAAGCTCTGGAGCTTGTTATGAACCTTGGGATGCCCCAGCCCTCGCCAGCGGGACGTGGCTGCTGTGTCTTAGTCATTTCTGGCTGCAATAACAAAAATACCATAGACGGGTGGGTTCATCAGCAACATTCATTTCTCACAGTTCTCGAAGCTGGAAGTTCAACGTCAGGATGGCAGCAGGGTCAAGTTCCAGTAAGGGCCGCTTCCTGGTTCACAGACCCCCATCTTTTCGCTGTGTCCTCGGGTGGCAGAAAGAGGGCAGGGCTGCTGTCTGCGGTCCCTTTTCTTTAGGGTCTCTAGTGAGATTAGGGAACGAATCACATTTTTGAGGGTTCCCCCCTCAGGCTCTAACCACCTCCCCAAGGCCCCAGCTCTGCATGCTGTCACTCTGGGATTAGGGCTGTCACACATGAGTTTTGGGCAGACACAGATGCTCAGTCCATAGCACTGCCCCTGTCGGCCTCTGCCTCTCCCCATCCCTGTGTCTCCTCGTCTGTCTCCAGCTAGGACACTTGTCCTTGGACCTGGCCCCCTTGATAATCCAGGGTGCCCTCACCTCGAAATCCTTGATAATCCAGGGTGCCCTCACCTCGAAATCCTTGATAATCCAGGGTGCCCTCACCTCGAAATCCTTACCTTGATGGGATCTGCAAAGGCCCTTTTGACAAATAATGCCGCACTCAATGGCCCCAGGGGCCAGGATGTGGCTCTATCTTTTGGGGTCCATGGTTGTACCCACCGGTGGGTTAATAGGGGAATAAAGAGGGGGATGGAGGAACCCGGAGACGGCATCCTCTTGCTTCCAGGAGGCCAGGCCATGTGGAAGGCAGGGGCACTATTCTGAGCCTGGGTGTGAATCCAGGCCTCTGCCCTCCCCACGGGCCCCGTCTGTCTCCTCTACGTGGGTGCTCATCTCGCCTTCCTCTCCGGCCTTTGAGGGGGAGTTTTCTGTGTGTGAGGATATCTGCCACACAGTGGGGCAGCGAGCTGGCTCCTTGTTGCCCTTGCTGTGGGGCCATGGGGGTCTCGTGATCTAGAGTGAGGGCAGAGAAAGGAGTCACTGAGCCCTGCCCGCTGGAGGGGCTCCCGGTCCAGGGGACCTTGGCTGCGGAGGGCCGGTCTGCTGTAGGAGACACGGGTGTGCGAGACCCTGGGCTGGTGATGGGGTGGACTGAGGGCCTGGCTTCCTGAGACTGTGTGTGTGTTGGTGTGAGCATGCCCGAGCGTGTCAGCATGTGTTTGTGAGTGCATGATTGGTGTGTGAGTGCAAATGTGTAGGAGAGGTTGAGTCTGTGTGTGTGAACCTGTGTGTTTTTGCATGTGCGAGTGTGTGCCTGTGTGTGTGTCTGTGAACGAGGGAGTGTGTGAGGAGAGCTGGGCAGTGGCTGTAGCCTTGGCCATGTCCTGTGACGCCCCCTCCTCTGGTGTTGTTTGGACCCAGTCGGCCTCAGCACTGCCTACTTTGGGGTTTTCTACCCCATAGGGAGCTGTCGCTCCTCACCTTCTCCCCTGTGCCCAGCTGCTCTGAGGTCCCAGTGGAGGACAGGGCGGGGGACCCAAGTGCTGCTGTCAGACTGTGGCAGGCTTGCTTCATTCCGTTTTGTGCCAGACTCCATGTGATGTGGGTCTCCTGGCACAGAGCGAGGCTCTCCCTGTGGAGCCATCACTGTGAGAGGACTCTTGCATTGGGGCATTTTGCCAACTTGCCCTAAAAAGTGGTCTTAGCAATTCACGTGCCCTCAGTCAGGGCCAAGAAGCACCTCCACCCTCTTCATCCCTTCCTCCTTACTTTCACTTTTCTAATTGTTAAAATGAGTTCTTTGTATTATTGGCCACTGGATTTTTCCTTTCCATGAAGAACCTATTGCTCACCTTTCTTCTTATTGATCCCTGAGTGCTCTTTGTATATGAGGGAACCCTGCCCTTTGTCATGCCTATTATGTATTCTCTCCCATTTTTAGGATATTGTGGACACCCTTGTAAGCAGGCCTCTCCAGCCAGGGAAGCTGCATGTTTGCCCTGAGGCCAGGTATGGGTCATGCCCACCTGTGACCCCGATGGTTCTGGGGCCCTAGCCTGCTCCTGTGTCATCTCTCAGCTCTTCAGGAGGTCCAGGCTGGTGGGCGGCTGTGGGATGGGGAGTCAACTTTGTCTGTGCTCAGTGAGTGGTGGATCAGGGCGTGAGGCCAGTGGTCCTGGGGGCCACCACCAGCCTCCACCTTGGTGACTGTGCAGCCACATTCTTGGGGCCTCCTGCGCTGACCACAGCATGGGCCCCTCTTCTGGTTTTGCCCACAAAGGGGTTGATGTTGATTGTTGCTTTGACTTTACCTGAGAAGAGGCATGATTCTGGGCTGGAGACCAGCAGACCAGGTATGACAGGGCTGAGCTGGGGAGTCTCTGGGGTGCTGAGGGGTGATTGAGGGGAACCACTGCTTGGACACTTTGGCTCTCAGGACCCCAGAATGGCCCCTGCCCTTCCTTCCCCTCTGGCTCCTCCTCCACATCCTCAGGGGTCCTGCCTCCCACCAGCCACTCCAGGGCCACAGACACCTCCCAAAGAGCACTCTGGAGACGTGGGATTTGTGAAAAGGAACTTTACTAGGAAACCCAGAGGGAAAGAAATAGGACTGCTGAAGCCAGAGGCTGGACGAGGTCACAGGGATGAGGTCAGCAGCTGCTGTCCCTGCAGGAAACCCCTCCTCTGGCTGTGGGAGCCCCTCTACCCACTCCAGGGGCCTGAAGTCCCCAGCAGTCCTGTGGTCTGGCCTCAGAGGGCTTCCCTGTTCCTTCACGCTGCAGGGATGGGGGCTGCGGATGGATGGAGGGGTGGGTGAAGGGAAAGAGGGTGGGTGAGGCCTGGGGGACGGGGATGCCAGGCACTTGGACCTCAGGGGTAGAAGGGTCAGAGCAAGGCTGGGGAGTGAGGCCGTGGGCTGGCGTTGGGCTGGACGCAGACTCAGCTGTGTCCTGGGCTGGGTGCTGGGCCCTCCTTGGCTTTTGGTGATTGTACAGTCAGAATGGGAGTGACCCTGAGACCCAGGGGCCTAGGATGAGCTCAGAACGGCTAGCAGCCACCCCCTCCTCAATGACTCCGTTGAAGGGACGGACACTGTTTCGGGGTGGGGGCTGCGACTGGTGGTTCTGTCGGCACCTTTAACCTTGCGGCTGAGCGGGCCCCTCTGGGCTCAGATTCACTGGCCATCAGCCCACAGTAGTGACCTTGCACCCCCTTTTCTGGTCTGCTTCTCTTTTCCCACCCAGGGCAGGGCACAGCCCGAGGGAGGCTCAGGTGCCGGCAGAGAAGCAGCTAGGCCTGGTGGAACGCGAGTGGCCCGCGGCCTAGGCGTGGGGCTGGAGGACGTTGGTGTAGTCGAGGGAGGTCTGGGGCCTCCCCTGCCGCGTGGCTGAGAGGAACCGCTGCACCTGAGGGGAGGGCGTGGGTCAGGGCGCTCTGCTGGCTCTGCCCAGCCCCCTGCCCTGGCCTGGCCCCTGGAGGTGGGTGCCCACCATGAGGAGTGTGATGGCAGCGCTGTAGCTCACACTGAGCAGGAAGAGTGTGGCGAAGATGCAGAGGCCAGTCCACGTCCACAATGCCTCACTCTCGGCCTCCTCCACGCACACGTCCAGCTCTGGGAGACTTGGCCAGTCAGCCCTCCCGGCTCCACAGTGGCAGTGGTGGTCGGGGACAGAGCCCCTTGCTGCTCTCGGCAGCCCTTGCTGCTGTTTGGAGTGGCAGAGTACCCTATCCGGGGCCCTCTGGGACTGCGCAGAGCCGCCAGCCAACCCTGAGGGTGGGGACCCAGGTCCTGAGTCAGTCAACAGCCCAGGACCAGGCTGACCACTCCTGACCTCTCGTCTGTGGGCCCCCACTCTGGCCCCATTTTCCCTCTGTTCCTTACGGCTTCTCTGGTTACCTCTACTCCACCTCTCTCTAGACCCCACCCCCTCCCCAGAGAAGGACCCAGCCCCTTGGCACAGGAGTGGCCCCTCACTCAGGGCTCTCGGAAGGATGCGTGAGCTCTGCAGCCTGGCTCCCAAGACCTGGGACTCACTGTGTGGGTGCTCTGAGGGGCTGTCCTGGTGTGGACTATGAGCCCAGGCCTGTGGGAGTCCAGAACGGCCTCCTGGCCCAGCCCCGCCTACCAGCCTGGTCCCTCTGGCTCCTCTTGTCCTGGGTCCCCTCCACTCCCTTCCCCAATGCCCTGAGTTGCCTGCTGGTCACGGGCCACCAGCAGGCGCAGGTCCAGCCTCGGCCCCTCACGCCTCTTTCTGCTGCTCCCAGCCCGGAGCTGGGTGCAGGTGGGCCGGGATGTGAGAGTGAAGCTGAGTGCATGGCTGTGATGGTGTGCAGGGACTGTCTTCAGACATGGAGGGGCTTTGTGCTCACGGGGTGCCCGGCGCCTGTGTTTCTGTGTGGATTTGGTGGGTGCTGTGCACTTGGTATGCATGACCACGGGGAGCGTTTGGATCGGGGGTGTCAGATGCACCTGTGGGTTTGAGGCCTGGGAGGGGCATGTAGCCTGCTCTGGGATTCTGGTGTGGGTGACAGGGGGAGTGGGATGGAGCCCAGGTCCTGGGGTGCATCCATCCTGTGTTTGACAGGGTGACAGGGAGGGTTGGACTGGAGGACACCATGTGAGGGCCTCTCCATTTCTGTCTGGGATCCAGCGGCCCAGGCATGACTCAGAGGAAGTGCTTGGGAGTAGCCTGGCTGGAGGCAGCATGGGAGGCAGAGTGTGGGCCACATGTGACCATGTGTGGGGTGCCTTTGGCATCCTGGTGGTGGTGCAGGGCGCTGTGGAGTTGCTATGGGGCCTGGTACATGTGCAACTGTGCCTTGAGTGGGCGTGACTGGGTGTGACTGGGTGTGTGAGGCTGGCAGTTCCCTGGGGGCCGACTCAGGATGGACCGAGGGGCAGGGGAGGGGCAGTAGGAGAGGGGGCCTGGGTGCTGACCTGGGCCTGGTGTGCCCACAGGGCAGGGTGGCGGAGGCTGTGGGGTATGAGTGGGCTCGGCTCCACTGGCCCCTGTGCTGGGGCCAGGGCTCTGCAAGGCGGGACAGGGCAGAGAGGCGAACCGCAGTGGCACAGACTCGGGGGAGGGCTGTCTGGGGTCCTGTGTGCCTGTGTGGGGGTTTCACTTAGGGCTGTTTTTCCACCTGGAGGGGCCTGTGTGCCCATCTATACCTAGGGGTTCAGGGGCTCCTGTCCAGGGGGGTAGAAGCCAAGTCCCCAAGAGAGAGGGCTGTGGGGGCTAGGCTCCCTTGCCCCCTTCCCTGAGTACCTCTCCTGGGTCTTTGGACTCCTTGGAGGGGGTGAATCCAGAGTAGGGGCAGAGGGCCCAGGGTATCTGTGATGAGTCCCTGCAGATACACTGTTTGACAAATACCCCCGACATGAAGACAGATGGATGAAATGGTGCCTCAGCCCTGCCCACCTCCTCCCACCACCTCTCCTGGGGGGACTCAGCCCTGCCCACCTCTTCCCACTGCCCCTCCTGGGGGGCCCATTCCTCTGTGCCAAGATGCCCCTGCCCACAGCCCTGCCCGCTGCCAAGAACGGGTGTACCCAGGGCTCTGAGCAGGCACGGTTTATTGGGGGTGGCTTCCTGGAGTGGTTGCAACAGTGGACAGAAGTTCTGGCCAGCCCTCCCCGCTGCACAGCTGGATGGAGCCCTGAGAGGGAGGGAGGCAGGAGTACATCATTTACCGGGATTTACAGACACCGCTTGCTGGACGATCCATGAGGGGCTCGCTGCCTCATGGACTGCACGGCAGATGAACTTGTCTTTCTGCTCCCATTCAGCCTTGGTCACCTCCAGGCGGCTGAAGACGAAGAAGCCGGAGCCCTTGGTCTTGCGGGGCTGCGTCACGCTGTGCCGGGCGTCCGGGAGCTGCACGTCGCTGTGCAGCCACTGCACAGATATGTCCTCAGGCATGAAGTTCTGGATCAGGCAGGCGAGGGTGCGCTTGTCCCGGCTCTCTAGCTTCTCTGGCGTTGCAAACACATAGACTTCCGGGGCAGCACGCGGGCCTGTGGCCAGACGTGGGGTCAAGCCCAGGCTCCGCTCGCTCCCTCCCTCCCTCCTCCCCCACGACCCTGGCCTGCCTGGGGCTCACCGCTGGTCTTGGTCATGGACCGCACGAGGGCCCTGGGGAGGTGGGGGTGGGTCACCCTGCACTGGTAGGTCTCCCCCTCGATCCAGTCTTGGGTGACCACAGGCAGGATGGACGTAACGGTTAACGTGCCGTTGCGCTGCCTCTGCTCCGTTGCGGGGACCTGGGGCACAGGCTTCCCACTGGCCCGGGACCAGGTCAGGTTCACGGTCCCCTTGCTGGGTGCCAGGTCCACCACCAGACAGGTGATCGTGGGCGAATTGCTGATGAACAGGTCAAACGGGCTGGGCCGGCTTAGGTAGGCACTCACCCCTCTGGGGTTGGAATCTGTGGTACACCGGAGGACTGTGTGAGGCCCGCCCGCCACCTTCTCTGGCCTCTGTGTCGGCCACCAGGGCAGGTGGGAGCGTACCTGCACACTTCTTGGTGCTGTCCTCAGAGGTACCACCTTGATAGGTGACCTGGCAGGTGTAAGTGCGGTCCGACAGCCAGTGCTTCTGGGCGAGGGTGAACTCACTTTGTGTGGAGGCCAGCTCACCCTCCTGCGTGGCAGGAGGGGTGGGCGAGTCCACTTTCATGACCTGCCCGTTCTCCAGCCAGGTGACGTTGATGGCCCCTGGGGCGTACCCGGAGATGAGGCACAGGAGCTGGATGGTCGGGGGAAAGTGCCCGTCATCATCGCAGGATGACTGTAAGATCTTCACGGTGGGTGGGGTGAAGTTCCTGGAGCAGACTGGGGGAGAGCTGATGGTCATGAGGGTTGTTGGCCTCCCTGAGCTCTGTGCGCCCTCCCTCTTGCCCCCACGTTCCTGGCCCGGGTCCCCAAGCATGCTGGGTGTTCCCACCCACCCCCTCACCCCCTGCCCGCTCTGCCAGCCCTCAGCCTGGCACTCCTGGGAACTGTGGTCTCTGAGCTTGGCCCTCTCTTACCGCCAAAGGTTTTGTTGACCTCTTTGTCTGCGGATGATGGAGTGTGCACCACATGGCAGGTGAATGTCTGCTTGTCCCACGCACCCGAGACGGAGACGGTCAGCAAGCTGATGGTGGTATAGTGACCGGAGGGCGTGAAGGTGGTGGCTGGTAAGGTCATAGTGCTCCTGTTGAGGGAGCCTGCGTCCCAGGTCACCATCACTGGCTCCGGGAAGTAGCCCGTGGCCAGGCAGCCCAGGGTCACGGAGGTGGCATCGGAGGCAATGTGTTTGCAGCAGGGGATCAAGGGGAAGACGAAGGGGCTCTGTATGGAGGCTGTGAAGACAGAACCTAGTCAGTGCCAGCCTCGGGCCAGGGCCCATCAGGCCTGGGGGTCTGGATGGAGGAGCTAGGGACCCCGTGGCAGCCCAGGGATCCAGATGGCCAGGCTCATTCTGGGCCTTTATCCCCACAAGCCCCCAGCCCAGGGCACCTCCCAGGGCCGCCGTTCCCCCACCAGAAGCTGTTGCTCAGACACTATCCTCAGGATGGGCTCAGGAAGGGGGTGCCTCCAGGATGACCCCAGCGTCCCCATCAAGGCCGCTGCAGCGTGGGCACTCAGAAGCAGAGGCACTGGGCCATGCCCCTAGGCTGAAGCCCGGGGACCCCATGGGACGTGGAACACCAGAGCCCTCCCCCTTCACACTCTCTCTGGGCTCATGGTGGATGGTCTGCCTGCCCTCCAACCCTGACTCCCATCCCCTGAGGCTGTGGTCTCAGCTCCTTGGGCTCTCGAGTGCCGAGCCCCCATCTCCCCATCACAGCAGCCCTCCCCTGACCTGCCAGACGCCCCTGGTGCTCTGCCTACCCCTGACCTCTAGGGGAGGGTGGGAAGACCTGCCCTGATGCCCCGGGCAGTCCCTCCCACAACAGAACCCTGGCCCAGACATTATGGTCTGCACAGCATGGCCCTTTGCCCCTGGCCCGGAGCCCCAGATCGCCAGCCCATCCTGCCCCTGGAGCCCAGTTTAGCTTGGTCTTGAAGTCTGCTCTAGGCACCCCGAAAATCACAGTATCCAGTCCCACTCTGCCCACTGGGACAGCCAAGTTCAGCTGAGACTGGCCCACTGCAGGAGTCACCCTCTGGAGCACACTCTAGACCAACCTGGCTCAGCCTGGCCGAGGTCAGCCCAGGACCTCCCCTTGCAGGCAGCAAACTCTTATTTCAGTCCAGCCAGCTCAACTAGCTTGCTTCTGTCTCAGCTCCTCTTAGTCAGCCAGGTGAGAATGGTCAGTCCAGCTCAATTTAGCCCAGTCCAGTTTAGCTCAGCAAAGCTGAACTTAAAATAGCCACCTCACCCCAACTTCACACAGATGAATACAGTCCAGACCAGCTTAGTCAGCTAAGTCTAGCCTAGCTAGTTAAATCCAGTTATGACCAGCTCAACTAATCCTACTCAGCTCAGCCCAGCCGAACTCCGTTTAGCCCAGCCCAGGCCAGCCCAGCTGAATACAGTTCAGTCCAGCTCAGCCCAGTCCAGCACAGCCCAGTTTAGTTGAGCTCAGCCTGGCCCAGCCCAGCTCGTATTAGCCCATCTCAGCATCTCAGCTGAACACAGTTTGGCCCAGCCTAGCCCATCCCAACTCAGTTTAGCCTAGCTCAGCTCAGCCCAGCTTACCCAGCCCACCTAGGTTCAGCTCTGCTCAGTTCAGCCCAGCCAAGATCAGCTTATCCCAGCAGAACCCAGTTTAGATCACCCCAGCCCAATTCAGTTCAATAATCTAAGCCCAGCTCACTCCAGCTTCTCCTGCCCTGTCCATCTCAGGTCACTCACCCAGCCTAGCCCTCCCCAGCTCAACCCAATTTAGCTCAACCCAGCTTAGTCAGCCCAACCAGCTAAGCTTGGCTCAGGTCTGTCCAGCTCAGCCCAGCTCTATCCACCTCAGCCCAGTTGGCCTGGCCCAGACAAACCCTGTTTAGGCCAGGCCAGTCCAGTCCATGTGAACTCAGCTGAACCCAGCTCAGGTCAGCCCAGTTAAGTTAACCTCAACCTGACCCAGCCCAGCCCATATTAGCACATCTCAGCTGAACTCAGTTTAGCCCAGCCCAACCTAGGCCAGCTGAACCCAGGTTAGGTTAGCTTAGGTTAGCTTAGCTTAGCCTAGCCTAGCCTAGCCCAGCCCAGCCCAGCCCAGCTCGCCCCAGTCCAGCCTAGCTCAGTCTGCTCAGGCTAGCCTAGTTCAGCCCAGCCCAGCCCAGTTCAATTCTGGTCAGTTCAGTCCACCCCAGCCCAGTTCAATTCTGGTCAGTTCAGCCCACCCCAGCCCAACTGAACCCAGTTTAGCACAGCTCGGCTCAGTTCAGTTCACCTTAGCCTGGCCCAGCCCATATGAGCCCAGCTGAACCCAGTTTAGCACAGCTCAGCTCACTTTAGTTCATCTTAGTCGGGCCCAGCCCATGTGAGCCCAGCTGAACCTTGGTTAGCCCAGCCCAGCCCACTCAGGGCTAGCTTGGTTCAGTCCAGTTCCCTTTGGCACAGTTCAGTTCAGCCCAGCTCAGATCAGCTCATCCCAGCTAAACCCTGTTTAGCTCAACTCAGTTCAGCAATCTAAGCCCAGCTCAGTCCAGCTTCTAACCCTGTTCATCTCACAGGTCCCTCACCCAGCCTAGCCCTCCCCAGCTCAACCCAATTCAGCTCAACCCAGCTTAGCCCAACTAGCTAAGCTTGGCTTAGGACAGTCCAGCTCAGCCCAGGTCTTCCAGTCACAGCTCAAGCCAGGCCAGCTCAGCTCCATCTACCTCAGCCCAGTTGGCCCGGCCCAGCCAAATCCAGTTTAGGCCAGGCCAGCCCAGCCCATGTGAACTCTGTTGAGCCCAGCTCAGCTCATCCCAGTTCAGTTAACCTCAACCTGACCCAGCCCAGCCCATATGAGCACATCTCAGCTGAACCCAGTGTAGCCCAGCCCAGCCCAGCCCAACCTAGGCCAGCTGCACCCAGGTTAGGTTAGCCCAGCCCAGCCCGCCCCAGTCCAACCTAGCTCAGCCTGCTTGGGCTAGCTTAGTTTAGCCCGGCTGAAACCAGTTTAGCACATCTCAGCTCAGTTCAGTTCACTTTTGCCTGGCCTAGCCCATATGAGCCCAGCTGAACCTAGGTTAGTCCAGCCCAGCCCACTCAGGGCTAGCCTATTTCAGCCCAGCCCCAATCAGCTCATCCCAGCAGAACCCAGCTTAGATCACCCTATCCCAATTCAGTTCAATAATCTAAGCCCAGCTCACTCCAGCTTCTACCCCGTCCATCTGAAGTTACTCAGCCTAGCTTTCCCCAGCTCAACCCAATTTGGCTCAACCCAGCTTAGCCCAACCAGCTAAGCTTGGCTCAGGTCTGTCCAGCTCAGCCCAGGTCTTCCAGTCACAGCTCAGGCCCAGCCAGCCCAGCTCAGCTCTGCTCCGCTCCATCCACCTCAGCCCAGTTGGCCTGGCCCAGCCAAACCCAGTTTAGACCAGGCCAGCCCAGCCCATGTGAACTCAATTGAGCCCAGCCCAGGTCAGCCCAGTTCAGTTAACCTCAACCTGACACAGCCCAGCCCATATTAGCACATCTCAGGTGAACCCAGTTTAGCCCAGCCCAGCCCAATCTAGGCCAGCTGAACCCAGGTTAGGTTGGGTTAGGTTAGCCTAGCCTAGCCCAGCCCAGCTCAGCTCAGCTCACCCCACTCCAACCTAGCTCAGCCCGCTCAGGCTAGCCTAGTTTAGCCCAGCTCAGCCCATCCAGGTCCACTTCTGGTCAGTTCAGCACAGCCCAGCTGAACCCAGTTTGGCGTAGCTCAGCTCAGTTCAGTTCACCTTAGCCTGGCCCAGCCCATATGAGCCTAGCTGAACCTAGGTTAGCCCAGCCCAGACCACTCAGGGCTAGCCTGGTTCAGTCCAGTTCACTTTGGCTCAGTTCAGTTCAGCCCAGCTCAGATCAGCTCATCCCAGCTAAACCCAGTTTAGCTCACCCCACCTCAACTCACTTCAGCAATCTAAGCCCAGCTGAGTCCAGCTTCTAACCCTGTCCATCTCAGATCCCTCACTCAGCCTAGCCCTCCACAGGTCAACCCAATTTAGCTTAGCTCAGCTTAGCCTAACCAGCTGAGCTTGGCTCAGGTCTGTTCAGCTCAGCCCTTCCAATCACAGCTTAGTCCAGTTCAGCTTGACTCAGCCCAGCTGAACCCAGTTTAGTCTAACCCAGCACAGTTCAGCTGAACCCAATTGAGCCCAGCCCAGCTTAGTCCACTCAGGCGAGCCTAGTTTAGCCCAGTTCACTTTGGCACAGTTCAGCTCAGCCCAGCTCAGCTCATCCCAGCTGAACTCACTTAGATCACCCCAGCCCAATTTAGTTCAATAATTTAAGCCCTGCTCACTCCAGCTTTTAACCCTGTCCATCATCAGGTCTCTCATCCAGCCTAGCCCTCCTCAGCTCAATCCAATTTAGCTCAGCCCAACTTAGCTTAACCAGCTAAGCCTGGCTCAGGTCTGTTCAGCTCCGCTCAGCCCGGCTCAGTGCAGCCCTGCTAAGCCCAGGCCAGGTCAGGTAAGCCCAACAGGTAATACCCTAGCTTGGTGTCATTCAGTCCAGATAGTCCACGAACACCCCTTTTATCCTAAGTAGAGAACTGTAGCTTGTCCCTACTCCTGTGTCGGCCCAGCTTATTTCAACCAAGTCCAGCCGAGTCCAGGTCAGCCTAATTTAGCTTAACCCAATCCTGGACCACTCAGTGCAGGCCACCTCAGCTCAGCCTGATTTTGCCCTGCCCCCCAGATAAGTCCAGCTCAGCCCAGCTCAGTCCACCTTGGGGCTTAGAATAACCCAGCTCAAACCTGGCTCAATTGAGGGTAGATCATCTCACTCTACCCAGTCCACTCACTCAGCTCAGCTAAACCCACCTGGCCTGGGCCAGCCCCGATCGCCCTGGCTCAGTACAGCTCAGCTTGGCCAGCCTATCCTCTAAAGGGACAGGGTAGCCCTCTCAGCCCACCCAGCTCGCCTCAGCTCAGTCTGTTCTGCCTGTCCGTCTAGTCCACTCAGTCCATCCAGCTCAGACTTGCCCAGATCTGCCAGTCGTGCAGTGCAGCTCAGGACGGATCCCTGCTGCCGCCTACCCACCCTCCCTCCCGGCTCTGGGTTGGCTGTCCCTGTCCTGGGGGTGGCAGTCTGCACCCAGCCTAGCCCTGCCCAGTGTGGGGCCTCTGACCTTTTTAGTCTTGGGCCCAGCTCTGTCCCAGCCAAGATTCCCAGCCCCTTGCCTTCTCCAGGTCGGTGTTAGGCTGTTTCTAGCTTTCCTGTGTCCCCATGCAGGGAAGGGGTGCCTAGAGTCCATGCAGTGACCAAGAAGCTTGGTTTATGCTGTGAGGGTGGCCCAGGAGTCCCCTCCCTGGCAGGGGCCCAGGCAGCCTCTCCCTCACTGCTGCCTGGGCCAGCCCCTCGATTGGGGCTCCCTGTGGCCTGGGATACCTGAAGTGCCGGGTCCTCCATTTGGCGCCTGTGGCTGGTGTGGCCCATCCGGCTCCCTGTCGCGTTCCTGGATAGCTCCCAGATGATCAGTAACCATGGTGGTTATTTTTATGCCGGGCAATGGAGCCTGGGTAGGGGGAGCTCTGCCTCAGTGCTTTCAGCTAAAAATGGGGTGGGAACCCCCGGAGGCCAGGGCCGCCCTGGAAATTCCCTTTTCTCTCTGTTCTTGGGAAGTCGATTGAGCAACAGCGGGGGCTCAGGTGAGGCTCCTTTACTACGGACGCACACCGAGTGCTGGGGGAGGTTCTCTGCACTCTCAGCCCCCACCCCGGGGCCCCTGCCCAGCTCCCAGACTGTCATTCTTGATGCATGCCTGGGCTTGGTGGTGCCGGTCAGCAAACTCAGGGTCCCGCTGCCTGGGAAGGGGAGAGGGTACTGGGCAATGCCACCTCTGCTCCCACAAAAGCCTTGTGAAGAAAGGATGGGGGCTCTTTTGTGCAGGAGAATGAGGCGCACTAAGGTGAACTCAGGGGCCGCGTGTCCAAGGGCGCGTGTGCATGCAGGGCTTCCTGATGACCACAGCCCTTGTCCCCGTGACCTGCTTGGAGCTGGCACCCTGCACGGTGGCCTCACCTTGTACTCACTCCCAGGTCACCGTCCTGCAGCCGGGGGTCCCCAGCTGGGCTGCTCCTCAAGGCAAGCACACGAAGGCGGGGGCCTGGCCACGGGCTGGTAGGGAGCTGGGCGGAGGTGGCTGGTGGCTCTGCAAGGTCCCTGCAGCTGCTGGAGGCTGGGGACGCCGTGCCCCATCTATGCCGTGGATGGGTGTGGGCACATGAAGGCTGGGTTCAGGCTCGGTGGCCTTCCTGGAGGCGCCCATGGCATTTGTCCCTGGTTGCGGCCCTGAGCGAGATGATTTCCTTCACACCGTTGGCCTGCCTGTCCCCCGGAGGCCAGCATGCATGGAGTGGCCACCGGGGAGGGGTGGGGTGTATAGAACCTTTGGGGAGGGAGACACTGGGACCCTGCCCCCAGGACCCCGGGTTCCCAGGGCTGGTGGTCCTGTGGAGGGAGAGGGGCTGTCAGGCCTGGCACCCTCAGAGGGATGCTCAGCACGTGTGGAAGACCCTGGAAGGGCTGCTGGCTGCCAGAGCCCTGGAGGGCTATGATGTGAGGCTCAGGGAATCCAGGCTGGGTGTGAGTGTGCTGTTCCCAGGCTGTCCAAGGCCCCTATGCCCTGCTCGTGGCCTGGGGAAAGGTGCCGTGTGGGAGGGTGAGGAGGAAACGCTGAGTTCCCTGGAAGGACCCATGATTCTGAGAAAGCACAGCAGGGGTGGCGAGCCTCCTGCCCCCTCCGGCCCCGGTGAGGCTGTGTGCACTGTGTGGGTGTGGCTGGGGCTCCACTTGCCCCCCCATCTACCTGCTCATTTTCCCCAGGCTGTGGGCATTTGGGGCAGGGGCCTCAGTGAGACCCCCCCGGTCTGCTCTCTCCCAGTTCTATCCAATGCCCCAAGCTGTGCTAGGCTGCAGGGGCTGGGCAGAGTGGGCCCCCAGGAAGGAGGATGGCATCCCGGCTGGGGCTCCATCTCTGGCCCCTGCCAGCCTTGAGATCCCCAGGTTCTCTGTCTCCCTCCTGGGGCCCACCAGGCCTGCTCAGCTCCGAGCCCCATGTCCGTTCTCACCCTGCTCAGCTTTTCCTTGGGGCAGTGGCCCTGCCCTGGCCTCCAGAAATTGCCTTTGCCCCCACCCCTTCCTGTGTGAGGGGCTGGCCTGTTCCTCTCCTGCCCAGCATGTGCCCACCTAGACCCAACAGGCACAGTGCCCCAGCCCCTCCTGCCCTCTTCTGACCTTCATGCCCAGCCAGTGGCCTGGGCCTTTGCCAAGGCCTTGGTCTGTGTCCAGCTGCCGCTCCTATGGCCCCACAGTGCTGTGCCTTTTCCTCAGTGACGGGGGCTAGACTCTGCACTAGAGTGGGCTGTGTCTCAGCTGTACACACCTGTGTGTGTGTGTGTGTGCTGGGGTGTGTGTGCAGGTATGCTTGTCGGGGCAGGGGGAGAGTCTGCCCTCCTGCCCCAGGCCTGGAATGGCCCTACCAGGGTGGGTGGGGCAGCGTGTGTGAGGACAGTGCAGCTTTAGACGTCTGCGTGTGGCTGGTGGGGGCGGGAGGACATGGTGTGGCATGAGTCTCGGGTTCCCCATCTCCATCCAGCTGCTCCCGGATGGCCGCACTCCTCAGGGTGCAGAGCAGCCTGGGGGGTCAGGAGGCTGTCGGGACGCTGGAGTCAAGCATTGGCAGGGATGGGGTGGGCTGGACAGGCAGTGTGGCCAGGGGGCTTTGAGCCAGGGCAGTGAACCACCCCTCAATTATTTTAAGTTTTGAAAGTCATATTTATTCAAGTGTAGTTTATATGCAGTATAATACATCCTGTTACATGTGAGTTTCAACAAATGCAGAGTCATGCAACCACCACTGTAATGCAGATGAACAGTTGTAGGAAGATGTAGAATCTCTCCGAAAATTCCACCAGCCCCTTTGCAAACAGCGCCTTCCTGATCACTAGGAATCCATTGATCTGCTTTCTGTCAGAAGACTCTGACTTCATCATCCAAATGATCTATTATGGAAAATGTTATAAGCATACAAAACACACAAAATCAAGTTTTAAAAAGTGAGATATTTTAAAAGTTTTCTTTAGCATACAAACAAAATGAAGGTACCTTCCCATTTTACTACAGACGTGCAGATATTTTTCTTGGTGCACAGAGATAAGGCAGAATTAGAATAAACATGTTCTAAAACTGACCTCCGGAAGAACTAGTCTTAGTCATTTCTTTGGCGTATGTGAATCAAGATTAGGGTTTGGTCTTTGGTGTCAGCACTGTGTCAAGGATCAGATAGAAAATACAAATGGAGGGGCCCCTTTCTGAGGCCAGGCCCCACTGTCAGGGCATATGTGGTGACCAGGGGCCAACACCAGCTGAGGCTAACGGGCTACTCTGAGGAGGGCGAGTTTGCAGCTGCCTTTTGGACCCTTTGTTCAGGACCAGGACATGTGTGGCTGGGCAGCAGCCTTCAGACCCCCGCAGGCTGGTGCCCGGTGCCCACAGCCCTCTGTGGGGTTGTCAGGCCCCTGCACCCATGGTGGGGTGCTGGGCTCAAGAGTTCCCTGGGACCAGCTGACCTCTTGTCCTTGGTTTTGGCCCGAATGCAAGTCCCTTGTCTCCTCCGAGTAACTTCCTTTCCCCAGGGCTGTCCAGGCCCCACTGCCGCCTGCTCCTTCCCAGGGCCTCCTGCAAGTCCCGATGCTGACACTTCTTTGTCCACCTAGTTTAAACTGTGGCCGCTGTCTCCAGCTCTGTGTCTGCCTCCCAGCGAGGGAGCCGTGGTTGACGATCTCATGAGTGTCTGCCCTTCTGAAGGGTACAGTGTGGAGTCTCATCAGTCTCACTTAAATGCCTAAGCACCCCTTCAGAAACCAGGGAGTCATCCGGGTTTCTCCATCTTTTCTCTAACCCTGTTTTCTAAAGGTTTTCGTGGCAAGTTCCTGGCAATTTGCAAGACAGGAGTTTTTGGTTGCCAACTTCTGATTAGCTTTAAACTTGCCACGATCTCCCAGGTCATCCCATCTATTGGTGATGCTCGTTACATTCTTCCTGATTTCCATGTGGTCAAATTCAATAGTTATTTACCCGAGGCTTGTATTTTGGAGGCTAGAGAACTCTGTTACCAGCTATATCCATGCTGTGGCTGCTGTAACAAAATATCACCAATGTGGCTTAAAACAAGAACAATTAATGTCTTCAGAGTTCTGGAAGTCAGGAGTCTGAGATCAAGTGTTGGAGACCAAGGTGTTGGTGGCTGTCTCTCTCTGAGTGCTCCAGGGGAGGACCCTCCGCCTCTTCCAGCTTCCTGTGGTGAAATGGTTTGGATGCATGTGCCTCTAAATTTCATGTGGAGATGTGATGCCCAGTGTTGGAGGTGGGGCCTTGTGGGAGGTGATTAGATCACAGGGCTGGACCCCTCATGAATGGTTTAGCACCATCCCCCAGGTGATGAGTGAGTTCTCCCTCAGTTAGTCCATGTGGCAGCTGGTTGTTTAAAAGTCTGGGACATGCCACTTCTACTCCCTCTTGCCATGTGACATGCCTGCTCCCACTTCGCCTTCTGCCGTGATTGCAATCTCCCTGAGGCCTTGAAGCAGATGCCAGGGCCATGTTTCTGGAATGGCCTGCAGAACTGTGAGCTAATTAAACCTCCCTTCCTTCTCTTCTCCCTCCCCTTCCCTTCCCTTCTTTTTGTCTTTTTGAGACAAGTTCTCACTATGTTGCCCAGGCTGGTCTCAAACTTCTGAGCTCGGGTGATCCACCTGCTTTGGCCTCCCAAAATGCTGGGATTACAGGTATGAGCCACAGTGCCTGGCGCAAACCTCTTTTCTTTATAAATTACCAGCCTCACATATTTTTTTTTTTTCTTCTAGTAACACAAACTAACACAGAAAATTGGTATTGAGGAGTGGAACATTGCTATAAAGATTCCTGAAAATGTGGAAGCAGCTTTGGAATTAGGTAACAGGCAGAGAGGTTAGAAGAATTTGGAGGACTCAGAAGACAGGAAGATGAGGAAAGTTTGGAATTTCTTAGAGATTGATTACATGGTTGTCACCAAAATGCTGATAGACATATGGACTGCGAAAGCCAGGCTGATGAAATCTCGGATGGAAATGAGGAACTTATCGGGAACTGGGGTAAGGGTCACCCTTGTTAAATCCTAAGAAACAACTTGGCTGCATCGTGTTCATGCCCTAGGGATCTGTGGAAGTTTGACCTTAAGAGTGATGACTTAGGGCATCTGGTGGAAGATATTTCTTTTTTTTTTTTTTTTTTTCTTTTTTGAGACGGAGTCTTGCTCTGTCGCCCGGGCTGGAGTGCAGTGGCCAGATCTCAGCTCACTGCAAGCTCTGCATCCTGGGTTTATGCCATTCTCCTGTCTCAGCCTCCTGAGTAGCTGGGACTACAGGTGCCCACCACCATGCCTGGCTAGTTTTTTGTATTTTTTTTTAGTAGAGACGGGGTTTCACCGTGTTAGCCAGGATGGTCTCGATCTCCTGACCTCGTGATCCGCCCGTCTCGGCCTCCCAAAGTGCTGGGATTACAGGTGTGAGCCACCGCGCCTGGCCGGTGGAAGACGTTTCTAAGCAGACATTTCTAAGAGGTGACCTGGTTGCTTCTAACAGTCTATGATAAGATGTGGGAGCAAAGAAATAACTTAAAGTTGGAACTTAAAAGGTGTAAACGAAAAAATAAAATGCTAATCCAAGGGGATTCCAAAGAGACCTGAAAAGCCAGTTCAGGCCATGACAGGAAGGGGAGGGGTTGGAGGTACCTCACTATAACCTCCCCGTTTTGGAGTTTAGGCTCAGCTGACCAGTATTAACATTAAAACAGGGAGCTTAAGACTGACAAAGCAGACTCCTTGTAGCAATAGGATATCAAATTCCAATCTCACTCTGGTATAGCATCACATGACAGGTGGCAGGCATGGAAGGAAATTAAAGTATTTTATCCCAGAATCTATTTCTCTGAAACATTTTGGAATGGCCCTGCAAAGCTGTCTCTTGTGGAGGAAATTTATATCCTGTAGAGAATGTTCTTCCCTTTCCAGGTCTCTTCCTGATTCAGGAGAGATTTATGTGAGTCTGGCACCGTTTAGGGTCTGATAAGAGACATTTACCATCTCTTCTCTCTGAAACCTGGAGGCTTCATCTACATAAGAAGAACCTTGGCTTCCACAGTCCCCTTTATCTTAAGCATTGCTTTTTGCTGACTTCAACTTTTTAGGTAACAACTTTTCCAGCCAATTGCCAATCAGAAAATCTTCAAATCCACCTGTGATTTGGAATTCCCCACTTTGAATTGTTCTGTCATTGCAAACCAAACCAATGTATACTTTACATGTATTGATTGATGTCTTATGTCTCCCTAAAACATAAAACCAATCTGTAACCCAACCACCTTGCACACATGTTCTCAGGACCTTTTGAGGCTGTGCCATAGTTCATGGCTCTCACATTTGGCTCAGAATAAATCTCTTCAAGTGTTTTATAGAATTTGTCTTTTTTCATCAAGAAAGGGAAGCAGAGCATAAAAAATTCAGAAAATTCACATCCTGGCCATGTGGTAGAAAAGAAAAAGGTATTTTCAGGAGAGAAATATAAGCAGGCTGTACCACTTGGTAGAGATTAGCATAACTAAAAGGGAGCTAAGAGCTCATATCCAGAACAAAGGGAAAAAGGCCTTGAAGGGCATTTCAGAAATCTGAGGTGGTCTTTCCCATCACAGTCCCAGAGGCCAAGGAGGAAAGAATGGTTTTGTGGGCCATGCTCATGGCCACCACTGCCCTGTGCAGCCTTGGGACACTGCTCTCCACATCCTGGCTGCTCTGGCTCTAGCCTTGGCTCAAAGGGCCCCAAGTATAGCTTAGGCTGCTGCTTTGGAGAGTGCAAGCCACTATAAGCCTTGGCAACTTCCACCTGGTGTTAAGCCTCTAGGCCCCCAGAATGCAAGAGTGAAAGAGGCTTGGCATCTTCCCTCTTGGTTTCAGAAATGTATGAGAAAGTGTAGGTGCCCAGAGAGAAGCCTACCAACAGCATGGAGCCCTCACAGAGAACCTCTACTAGAGCAGTGCCAAAGGGAAATGTGGAGTTGAACCCCCATATAATGTCCTGACCAGGGCACTGCTTAGTGGAGCTGTGTGAAGGGGGCCACTGTCCTCAGACCCCAGAATGGTAGATCCACTGGCAGCTTGCACCCTGAATCTGGAAAAGCCACAGGTACTCAACTTTATCCTGTGAGAGAAGCCACAGGGGTGGAGTTGTCCAAGGTCTTGGGAGCCCACCCCCTGCACCAGTGTGCCCTGGGTATGGGCCATGAAGTCAAAGGAGATTATCTTGGAGCTTTAAGAGTTAATGACTGCCCTGCTGAATTTCTGACCTGTATGGAGCATGTAGGTCCTTTCTTTTTGCCAACTTCTCCCTTTTGGAATGGGCATGTTTACCCCAATGTCTGCACTCTCATTGTATTTTGGGAGTCAATAATTTGTCTTTGATTTCATATGCTGATAGGTGGAAGGGATTCATCTTCAGATGAGTCTTGGGACTTGGGAAATTTGGGTTGATTCTGGAATCAGGTAAGACTTTGGGGGACTGTTGAGAAGGCATGATTGTATTTTGCAATGTGAGAAGGATATGAGATTTGGGGGGCCAGGAGTTGAAGAATATGATTTATATATTTGTCCCCTCCAAATCTCATGTTGAAATATGATTCCCAGTGTTGGAGGTGGGGCCCGGTAGGTGATTAGATCATGAGGGCCTATCCCTCATGAATGATTTAACATCATCCACTTGGTGATGAGTGAGTTCTCCCCCAGTTAGTTCACACACAATCTAGTTGTTTAAGTCTGAGGCCCCCCCTCAGCCTCTTGCTGCCATTCTTGCCATGTGACATACCTGTTCTCCCTTCACCTTTTGTGATGATTGTAAGTTTCCTGAGGCCCTCACCAGAAGCAGATGCTGGTGCCAGGCTTCCTATGCAGCCTGCAGAACTGTGAGCCAATTCAACCTCTTTCCTTTATAAGTTACCCAGCCTCATGTATTTCTTTACAGTAATGCAAATGGAAAAACACAGGTGGCTCCTGACACCCCTCATCTTCTCTTTTGTCATTGTATGGCTTACCTCCATGTGTATCTATGTCCTGTCCTCTTATGAGGGCACCAGTCTTTGGACTTGGGACCCATCTAAAATTTAGTATATCATCTCAAGTCCTTAACCTAATTGGTGAAGACCCTATTTCCAAATAAGGTCACATTCTGAGGTTCTAGGCGGGCATATATTTGGCCAGGGAGATGCTATCAGCCCACCACACCAGCCTAGGCTGGTATATTTGCATATAGCTTAGGGTTGACCTTTCCCATGGAAGTATCACATCCCCCTCTGGACTTCAGTTTCACATGCTTTAGAATGCTTCACCTTGTCCAGCAGGATGAGTCTCTTTTCATTTTTTAGCATTTTTCTCTCTCTCCTTTGGATTGGGTTAAAAAGAATTGATATATTCTATTGATGCATCTTTAAGTTCTCAGTTCTGTCTATGTCTTCTCCAATCTGTTATTAAACTTGAGTAATGTTTTTCTCTTTCTCTTCCTTTTTAATAAAATAGAGATGGGGTTTCACCATGTTGCCCAAGCTGGTCTCAAACTCCTGAGATTAAGTTATCCTTCCTTGTTGGCCTCCCAAAGTGCTAGGATTACAGGCATGAGCCACTGTGCCTGGCCAAATGATGTTTTTCATTTCAGAATCGTACTTTTAGTTCTAGAATTTTCATTGGGTTCTTGTAAATATTTTCAGTTTTTTAGAGATACCTCATCTAATCATTCATTATAACCATATTTTCCTTTAAGTCTTTGAACATATTTCTCATAACTTCTTTAAAGTCCTTGTCTGATAACTGAGTCTGCATCTAGGTCATCTTGGCATTGATCTCCACTGACCCCTTTTTCTTTTGACTATGGATCACCTTTCCATATTTCTTTGCATAGATGGTAATTTTGGATGTGCTCCTTATGTTGTCGATAATGTGGTACAGATTATGGGTTTTGCATTCTTCCTTAACAGGGCATTGATTGTTTTTTTCAATGTTAGGAAGCAGTTAGCTTGAGTTGACTCAAACTCCAAAGTCTGTCTGCCCGGCAGTTGTCAGTAGCTGGAATCTCAGTTCTCTTAACCTTACAAGTGTTGTTTTCTGCTGGGCCCTTTGGAGTTTTCCCTACCCACGCACACCTAAGGGATCAGCCAGAGGTTTCCATGGAGTTTACCTGCAGATTGTGGGGTTTCCCTTTGGTGACCTTCTCCTTTATGGACATCTTCTCTTCATTTCCAGCTGCTCTGAAAATGCAGCCCTACATCCCACTCCTCAGCAGGAGGGCTGCAGTTTCCTGCTTGAATTCTAGCTGCACCTGTTACATGCACTGGGGTGTGACTTCAGACAAATATTTCAAGGAATAATCCTTACTGTTGTTTGCCTACTTTTGCTCATGTTCCAGTGCTTGCAATTGGTGTGTGTGTGTGTTGTGTGTGCTTACAGTTTTTCCTGTGTTTATAATTGCCATCTGCCAAAGGACTGGTCTGATATTAGCTGCTCCAGCATTATTGGAATCAGAACAACTTTCTCTCATGTGGTTTTTCATTTTCATTTCCCTGTTGACTAGTGTGGTTCAACATCTTTTCATACGTTTAGTGACTATTTGGATATCTTCTGTAAAACATCTGTTCACTTCTCTTTCCTATTCTGTTGAATTACTTGATTTTTTCTCATTGGTTTACAGGGGTCTTCTCTATATTATGGATCTGTTTCTGTCAGTCAGTTATATATGTTTATGGAAAACATTGAGAAAAACTGAAATGGACCAAAAGATTACTGGGTGCCTTCAATGGAAAGCAAGGCATCGTCTTGTACACTCTTCTAGGTTATTTCATTCTATGGAGCTCTGCATCTTTCATTTTCTTTGAACTATTTTACAACTCTATAAGACAGGGGTCCTCAACCCCTGGGTCATGCACTGGAACCGGTTCGTGGCCTGTTAGGAACTGGGCCACATAGCAGGAGGAGAGGGGTGAGTGAGCATTACTGCCTGAGCTCCACCTCCTGTCAGATCAGTGGCAGCATTAGATTCTCATAGCAGCGAACACTATTGCAAACTGCAGATTCATGCGATCTA